>NC_068947.1:36851346-36979051 GCF_026419915.1 Harpia harpyja
CCTGCTTTTTTTTTTTTTTTTTTGCTGTGTCCTTAAAGCAGAGCGGAGAGAGGCCCCCAGGCATGCTGAAACCACTGCTCAACCTTGTCTCACTTCTTCCTCAAGGCAACACCCCTCAAAGCCACCACCTGCTTCCAGCATACCTCTGCACTTTGTTTGTTGGCACGCTCACATTGCAAATGTACTGGGGCAGGGACTGTCTTTCTGCTCTGGGCACATAGAGAGCCTGCTCGGTGCCGTCCTGCTAGCTGGATACTGCCTGCTGCGGAGCTGCAGGCAGAAACTGGGATTGGTGCAAATTAAATACAAATGGAAAGATGCCTGTGTGTGTGAAAGTGAGAGAGAGAGAAGAGAGGTTAAGCTCCACAGCAGCAGAACAAGGCTTAAAAGGATGCCCTGTATTCATAATGAAGGCCACTACTTCCAGTTAATCAAGTTTGTCATGCCCAGATGCCCACGCTCTTGTAAAATCACAGCTGAAATGACTCAGACTGGAAGCCCTTATGCTGCAGCAGACCAGTTCTAGCACATCAAATGTGGCATCCTTTTTCCTGTTAGAGCAACAGGTAGACAGGAGCAAGAAACCACTCCTAAAGGATATAACAGGTCTGTTCAAAAAGGAGTTTGCTGTGAGCAGTGAAGAGGCATTCAAGAGAGGTGGTGAGGGCTCAATAGCTGATGTCCCCTGTCCACTGTGCATCACAGAAGTGACACCAGGCCTTGCTATTTCTGAGTACTTGGGTCATGTGCACAAAATCAAATTGCTTAGAGATTTTGTATAACAAAAGCACAGCCGAGCCAGGAAAGAGGCACACCACCCACCTGCAGCAAGGATTCCCCATGAGATCCTGGCATGTGCATGGCCCATCCCACCAAGTGGCCCCTTTTCTAATCAGTGTCAGAAACCTCCTGCACCATCGGACCTAGCTGGACAAAGAGAAGGCAGCCCGTGTCTCTAATCTCAGCCTTCCTGCCATATAAGAAGTGGGGAAATGGCAATATCCTTGCGGCTTTACCCTCCCTCTCTTGAGGAGCAAGGCAATGTTGTGCTGCAGTCCTGACTGGGCTTTAACCCCCATTTTAGAAGGAAGGAATTTTCTGGATGTTACTGGGAGGGAAGCAATGGAAGTCCCTGCACTGATGTGTCTGTTTCCCCCCGAGGGAAGGCATTAAGGAGAGGGTGTCTGAAGGCAAATGGGTATCTCTGGAAAGCACAGCAGCTTTGGGCTACGGTCACAAAGGAGCTCTGGAGGCCAGCATGTACCTTCAGCAATGTGGTGGGGGATGCATGTCCTGAAAACAGCTGCAGGAGGGAGCACCGGCAGAGCACCCCCCGCACCAGCCGGCGGTGCCCCCCAAGGAGCAGGACAGGCACAGCGAGAGCTATTGCTCGCAGCTGTGTGCCGCCACAGCCCAAACGCCAACCCCAGTTGTGCTGCGTAGGACGAGGCGAGGACTGCCAGGCCTGCAGATAACCATGCCCTCACGCTCTTCTGCTTGCTGCAGACACCCTCTCTCCCACCCATCACACAGGAAGTAACACTGCTGGGCTAAACACAAGCCAGCTAGAAAACCAGCAGACAGACAGAAAAGGAGATGTCTCCCAGTACAGTGATGCTGGACCTGTCTTGTCAGCCCATAGCTAAGGATGCCTGGCCTCTGTTTAGCCCACTGCATTGCTAGACATCTCCATCTTCTGACACAGAGTAGAGCAGAGGACAGAGTGCAGCCATGACAATGGAGTGTTTCTTTGCAGCCACTGCTATCTCTGTGGTACTGTTTCCACTGCAAAAGCCACAAAGTGCTGTAGTCATATAAATTTGCTTTTGTTGCTTGTTCTCTCTTTTACTCTTCTGCTCTTTGTAATACACTAAGCAGTTTCCTCACAGGGAATGTAATATCATGCTTACATTTCCATGTAAAGGTGACAGACTCCCACACATCTGAAGGCAACATCTCAAGAGACAATATGTAGCTGTTCCCAGCTCTAAGTCTTCAACTTAGTGATGAGCCAATAAACATTCATGCCTGAGGCTTATTTAAAAAAAAAAAAAAAAAAAGGAGAGAGAACGTTATTAGAACTACTAGAAAAGGAAGAGTACAAATACACTTAGCATGTTGATCTCAGGAAAGTCAGTGTGCAATAAGCCAGTGTGGATTTGTAGCCCATCCACTAATTTGCACCATCTCCTTTGGTATGAAGCTTAGGTTGTATTAAATGGCATTTGCATGGGATACTTTTCCCAGAAAGAAGAGTCAGACACCCTGCACTCACCACGACCCAAGACCCTTTCACCATGAAAGATGACAAGAGTATTGCAAATTCATACCTCTAAATTTCTCAGAAAGACAGGCCTTTGGTGAGGCACAGTTTGTGAGAAGAACAAAAAATGTGATCTTGATTGGAACACCAGATGGGCAATATCATGTGGAGGGGAAGCTTTGAATAAGGCTAACCTTATTCTTGGGAGGTCTCCTGGGTTTGCACCCTAGCCTGCAAGACTAACAGCTGGGCTCCATCTGGGTTGCCCTGGATGGTAGCTGAGGGTTCCATGATGGCACATTCCCTTCCCCTTTACTGTAGCTTTTTGCAGGACAGGGGGAATTGTGGCCAGTGGCTGGAGTGGGGAAGAAGCAAAGTCAGCCCTGGCAGGGGGAGTTGCCTCTGCACTGTGAATGCCAAAGAACTGCTGGCTTCCACATACAGTTCCAGCCATTTAGTCGATGAAGGCCACATACCACCTCTTCTTCACTTCTGCCTTACGCAGAGCGAAGAAGGGAAGAAATCCAGCTTGAATGAAGCAGTGCAAATATGAAAATCATGAACTCAAAATAAAGCTTTGACCAAGGGTTTGGTGAGGATGCTGACTCAGTGGCTTAGAGCCTGTTACATGCAAACTGAGAGCACTGCTTTGCCTGTACATGGTGGAAATATTCCAAAAATAGTGACACACCCTGTCAGCATTGAAACGGCTGTCTGCAGAAACTTTTTTATCCTTCTTTAAAAAAAGGTAAATGGAAGCTTTCAAACTGTGACTTATGCAGAGTAGTCCTCAGCTAATTATTTGAAGAGAAATGATTCCCTTGTGATGGGCATAATACCACATCATCAGCCCCAGGTGTTCTCTCTCTCTGACTCATTTTTTTCTTTTCCACCTGTAAGCATGTGTCAACAGCCAAACCTCACAAAAGATGCCTCATTTAAGTTGGGTCTGAAGGAACAGTAACAACCTTAAATAGAGCAGTTTGACAATCTGTGGCAAATCAATTGACAAACAATGGCTGAGGCTAGAGCAGATGTCAGCATCCCATCAGACAGTTATTCTTGCAGGCAGTGCGTTTCAGTCTGACATCGATTTCCATCATCTATAATGACCCTAGATTTAGGATCTAACTTTCAGTATCTTATTCTAGTAATTTCAGTGACATTACTACTACTGCAAAACATGTTGCAGTCGAAGCAAAACTTTGCTGGCATGATGCAGTCAATCTGCCTTACACAAGAAGCCAGATAGATGAACAGAACAACCTCTTCCAGTCTTAGCAGTGATAAATACATGGAGACCTGTATTAACTACAATATGCCCCTTCACCACCAGAGGGGGGATGAAGTAGCTACCCAAAGAAGGTATTAGAAGAACAGCTGCTCTTAGAAAGATATCCAGGAAAGACAACTTGTTACTACCGTCTAAGTAATCTCTCGGTCAAGATCTGACACTCTCCAGAAATCACCAGCTTAACAAATGCATAAATAACTCATGTCTTGTACAATGTTTTATTCTATTATACTATTAGAACTCTAGAGAGGACTGAGGGACAGTCCAAAACAGGTAGGTGGGAGGATGAGAAGTGATCCAGGAGATTAAGCACAAACAACTGCATAATACATTTCAGTACTCAAGGCATTTATTCCTAGGAGGGGCCCTGAACGGCCTTCATACAAGTCCCACACACAAAGGCATACAAGCCCTTTTGCTGCTCAGTGTGGATCCCAACTTTGCAGCTCAGTTTCCCCTGCTTCTTCTCTGGTCCCACAAGTTTCCTGTGCCCTGTGAACCTGGTTTTGGCCCCTCTGATGTCTGTCTGTTCCTACATACAGCCATTTCAGCTCATCAACCCATCCAGTCCTTTCAGCAGGCAAGCTGTTAGGACAGAAAGTGGGGCAGAAAAAGGAACTGAGACCCTTGCTGTGGCAGGTTTTGGCTAGTCAGTGCGGCAGGGCATCCTGCTCTCCCTGGTAGCCCTGAGCAAGCACAGGTGGAACACCAGGACCAGACCCCAGTCTGGCCAGACTAGGCAGCATCCTCCCTCTTGCCTGGGTGACCCAGCTCCACATAGGGGCTGAAAAGCAACAGCAGACCCACGTGGGCAGCTCCTCAGGGTGCAGCGGCCACAGGGCAGCAGGACAGGCTCACCCCCATCCCAACCACGCTCTCAGCTCTGCTGCCAACACGCCACGCTTGCACAGGAAATGCCAGGCAGCTGCAGCAGGGAGCTACGTGAGCGTTAGCAAAGAGCGGGCCTTTTCCACAGCAGGGGAAAGTACAGCCACAAAGCTGCCCGTGTTTCTAAATGTTCACAGCCCACGGCTCCTCTTGTCAGCCAGGAAGGGTAATGGCTAAGGTGCTGTGCCATTGCATTTCTGAGAATTTCTGGTTTTTAAGATCTCAATAAGGCAGGCAGGGGATGTTCTGCGTAATGCATCTGAGCACTGGGGAATTGGAGGCAAGCTGTGGCTTTTCACAGTATTTCTACCAAGGCAATACATGAGGCCCAAGTCCCTCTGTCACACTCCTGAGAGTCAGAAGGAAACCAGCATCTCACAAGTTAACAAGGTTAGTGAGAGAGGTACCATCCAGCATTGACAGTTTTGGTAAACCTCCGTCCTCACATCTGGGCAGTCAGACATCCTGTGGCAGCCAGACCATAGCACTCGCTGCAGCCCGGACAGATCTCCGCACGCAGCACCCCACAGGGTCTCCCAGCTCTTGGCCACTCCAACACATGGGTGTGAGTGAGGTGCTGCTGTGTATCAGCAAGGCTTAAACCCATTTGACAGAAGAGGCCTACATTATCACCCCAGTATTACAGATGGAGAAATGAGGCAGAGGAGGATGAAACGACTTGCTAAGGTCAGCCAGGCAGTCCAAAGAAGGACAACAAATGGAACCAGATGCTCCTGTGACCCAAACCCCTGGCTCCCAACTACCTGTCTAACAAAGCACCACTTAAAAGCACCTTCCGTTCAGAGCATCTATTGCTGCAAGCAGCCTCAGTGGTCAGGTTCAGGATTGTGTCACCATTTTTTTCAGCCACCCCTTTTTGTTTCCATCATGGAAGAGCAGGCTTTTTGTTGACTATGTTTCTGTCATGTCCCCTACATACACCGCTTTCAGCAACTCCATAAAAATTTGCTGAACCTTAGTGGCCACTTTGCAGAGCTGCAAGTTTATGGTGCGGCCTCAATGGAAAGTTACTGTGCATGCCTTGTGCCCACACAGGTAAGCACTGAGTTGGAACTACAGCTGCAGTAGTTATTTGCGTTATCTTGAAAGTTCCTTTAAGCTCTGCAGCATCAGTAATTTGGTATAAACACAGGCATGTACTTTCTCACTGAGGCTGTTTAACCATTGGGGTTTTTTAAGACAGATGATATCAAATTCATGGCAGTGTTGACTCCTACTGATGTTCTCTCCAGCAAAGAAGGGCCTCTCCATCTACAGCTGGTTCTCCAGAGAAAGCTATAAACAGGCCTTTGTATTTGCCAAATAATAAAGCTTCAAACTCTCAACAAAAGGTAAGGAAACAAAACTCCTTATCAGAAACTAAATCACCTGAAGAACCCCAAGCCCTCAACAGCTGGGCAGGAATATGTACAAACAGAAGCTTAAGTTGCACAGCTTTCACTGTGGCCTCCTATGGCAACAAGAGAAATCTTGACCCAGCTTGCGCACAGGAAGGAAAGGGAACAGCCATGTTCTTACCTGTATTCAGGGTACCTAAAAAGCTGGCCAGGGTCCTGCGTTCCCACCACCCTTCTCCCACCTCATTTAGCAAAACCCACACCAGAAAGTGAGGTCAGGAGAAAAATCCTGAAAGGGCTGGCTAGGACTAGACAAGGGGAGGGGCAGGCAGAGAAAAAAAAGAAAAGGTATTTCCCATTTGCTGCTATGGGAAGATTTGTATTTACTCCCCCTTATTAAAACTAGCACAGCACTCTCCCTGCAAATGGCTCCTGAGAAAGGCAGAGAGGAGTAAGGAGTCCCCAGTGCCCCTGGCTAAACAGTGCCTGAGGGGCTCAGGGGAGCTGTGATTTATAACTGGGAGAGCAGTCCATCCACCTGGGGAACACGATTCATGCCAAATGGCAGGTAGAGTAGGCGTGAGGAAGAAGCACCAACTACTGCTTTCTGAAGAACAACATTTTATATTGCCTAAAGAGTTTGCAGGATGATGCAGGACAGACCTTGCTTGAGACCCCCTGCAGCCTCCCCACCCATTTGAGGGAAGAAACAACATCTATGACTGCCGTTACTCACCCTCAGTCATTAAGCCCATGCCCTTTCTTCCTCTTGGATCCTCTGCAGCGGTCACTCTGCTCTCTGCATCCTTCTCCTCCTTTCTCGGTCCTGCCACGGTTCATCCTGTGACGACAGAGACACCAGCAGCAGAGGCTGTCCCACCCAGCAGGTAGCTCCTGCTTCAGGCTCCGTGTGCCACCTTGGAAAAGCCTCCACCCACCCCAGCTCGAGGTGAATTGAGACTGACTGCCAGGCAGTTGACTACCCATTCATACACATCACTGAATCCCATCCCTGCGGTCCCAAATCCCATAACTGTAGGTTTTTCTGTTGTTTCAGAGGAGAAATCTCCAAGGCTTATTGCTCTGTGATGGAAAGCTTTCACAGGAGTGCAACATAAACTCTTAACGCTCTTTGCTTCAAGTCATGCATTCAAAGTCACTATTGCAATTCTTTTCATATAGACAAAAACACCATCACATCATCTTTTTCTTTTGTTTTTTGTTTGTTTGAAGATATCTCATTACATGACATTTAGCATCAAAAAAACCTGTTAAAACTGCTTCACTCCTTAGTTTTGGGAAAATATGTTTTGCCCTTGAAGAGGAACTTGTATAAACCAAAGCTAAGACAGCAATGCTGGCAAGAGGATAGCCACTAAACTGTATTTCTTTATTCCATTTGCATATGATACGAGAGCAGATAATAATTCTCTTTAATGTACTGTATTTGCAATTCCAAAAGATTCACTGAAAATTGCCTCGAAGTAATTCTTGGTCTGTAATACATCTAGTTTCTATAGTGTGAGACAATACTAAAACTATCAGTAGCTGTCATCAGTTTAGGCAAGTTTTAAAAATTCTGCATAGACTTCAGGTCCCAAGTTCTGCTTTTTCCCTCATTTCTGGTATTAACTATAAAATACATGCTTTATACTATAGTCCCATCCAATAGTTTATCATGGATGTTGGCTAAGTGTGACATGGAATATACTAACCAGAAAAATAGATCAATTAAAAATAAGCTGACATTAGCCACCTGTATTTGCTACCTCTACAGATGGGAACCTTTCCTTACCATTAGCATTTGGCACGATGGCCAAATGATAAGCAGACTACAGATGTGTCTCCGTGCGCCAGGACCAGCCCCTGCCCCAAAATGCCCATAAACCAAGTGGGTGGACATAGGGCAAGTATTCCCATCTCCCAGGAGGCAGAGACTCACCCCATCCTCACAACACCCACCCCTCCAGTCCCCAGGGACCACACAAAGAGTGAAGGGAAAGCCCACAAAATCACTCTACTCTCTGCCTGCAGACCCGCAGCCAGCTCTGGCTGGGATATCAGGCAACCCTGGTCACAGTCCAGGAGGTCCCAACCCAGCTCCCTGAGCGAAGGGGAGGCACAGTGCTGGCTGACGGCCCTTCTCTGAGCAAAGCTTGAAGGCAACAGGAGGTGCAGACCAAAGAAGATGGCAATGTTAGTTAGCTCCTGGGGAAGGAACCAAGCTGCCAAGCACGCATCCGTAGGTGCATTGAGAGGTGAGGGGTATAGTCAGGTCCCTAAACTTGCAAGCATAATGAACAACGTGATGAAGTCAGGCCCCTCATGGTTGATGGGAGGGCAGGGGAACCCCAGGGATGAGGACCTTTTTGGGGCTGAAATCCCACCTCATGGCTGAGCTGGGAAATACCCCCCGTGAAGATGCCAATGATGCCATCAGCACGCATAGGCAGAACTGCTCTGGGCTCTTCACATGCTACTTGAATGCAATTGGTATCCAGCTCCTGAGGGGTTTAGCCATATTTGAACACATTAGGGGGGTGTCTGTGCCCCCCACTCCACTCTCATCTTCCTTATCATTAAACATCCTTTGCCCTCCAGGCAGTCTGCTTTGGTACAGGCAGGGAACAGTTTCTTTAGTCCCTATCAATAGTGGATGGCTGTGTGATTCAGCCACATTGCTTGCTGGTGATCAAGAGGGCTGGAGGTAAGAGTCTATCAGTCCCAGAGCTGGCCAAGAGCTCCACTTCAGCCTGTCAGCCAGCCTGGAGAGCCACACAAGTGGCATTCAAGGGAGGCCAGCCAAAAAGATGCTGCACTTCCCAGTGGTCCTGCACAGCCCAGAGATGTCTCTTAACTGATTGTATCCAAGTTAAATTAATCTTGATATAATTAACACACCACCTGCCACCACTTGCTTGCTGGAAAAGTACAAATATTTAGAAGGGCTTCATCTGAGGGTCTTCTAGATTCCCAGTAAAGACTCCCCTGCTGTCTCCAGCCACATCCCCTGCCTAAGAGATGAGTCACGTAATCTTGCAGAAAGGAAACACAGTGCTCGTTGTGAACAAAACCAATGCAGGATGCAGTCACTGGTTGTCAAAGGTCACGGGGTCCCCACTGGGTGATGATGTTGTTTCCCAGCCTGTTTTACACCGGAGGACAAGAGGGGAGCATTGCATATGCTCAGGAGGGACTTCACCACCACTAGCCTCATACAAGCAGGGTTTGATTGCATCCAGGCACTGAGCAGCCTGGCTAAAGGTATAAGCAATACCCAAGTGCTAATCCAAGCCACTGTGAAGACACATCACCAAATTCTGCTTCCATCTCAGACAGAAATGGGTGATGCTGCTCTTCTTTTTACTGGTTCTGTGTGTTTACCTATGGAAGTCCACAGGGTAGCTCACTCCTCCCCATCTGGTGATAGTAATACTTCTAGATCTTCTAGCACCACCAGCATTTGTTGGCTAATATTAAGGAAATGGTTTGAAGACACCTATCTGTGACATTGTATCCTACAGCTGAGTTACACGTGAACTCTTCTTGTTTGCTTATTTTGAAATGAATTGCAGTAATTCATAAAAAGTGACACAAACTTACTATGCACATGCCTAAAATCTCGACATTTTTTCAACTACACCAAGATTTTCATCAGAAGTTAGCACAACCACTGTTCGTATGCCTCTTCAGTATTCACAACAAACATTTCATTTGCTATTGTAAACTGGCCCATTATCAGTTTCGTCTACCTGCTCTCAGACTCACTAATTTCTACTCTGGTGTTTCTGTAGAGCTGATGGTAGTGGGGACAGCTGGTCCTCCAGCTCCCCACAAACTGCTGGCTCTTGCCCTGGTGCCTCTGCCCCCATGCTGGGCTCTGAGGGAGGACTGCAAGGGCTATGCGCACAGCCACTGGGACATCAGGCACAGCAGCCTGGGGTAGAGGTTGGAAAGCACAGCACAAACTGTTTCATTGCTGGGATGGGGAGCTTTACTGACATGAGAATTTTGTGGGGATGAGTTCATCATGAATGCTAAAAAAAAAAAAATCGCTCCCCTGTCTCTGCTTGCTGTTATACAACATGTTTCTTTTCTGCTTTTGCTTTCACCTTAAGTCAAGTAAGATCATTCTCTGTTCTCCTTTTATATTCATAAACTGCATGAATTACATGATGAAAAGACTACATATTACATTTCATGTAATTTGTTGCTTAGCATATGCCACAAGCAGAGGGAAATTTTTCTCTTCCCACCACGAAACATTGACATGGATACAAATCTAAACAACCATTCTGTATAGTACTATAAACCACTGGTAGTTTGTCTCAGCTGAGAAGAAACCACATCCCAAAACTTTCGCACTTCCCGCAGAGCAGAGCTCCCCTTGTCCCACTAGCACTCGATGAGCAGAGGGAGGGACCATGCCCTACTCCCAGCCTTCCCTAGCCAGGACCAGTGGCTGGAGAGGATGGCGTGACTGTCAGCTCTCTGTGCGGCTCCCCTCCCCTGCAAAGCACCAGCTCCCCACAGGAGGCCAGAGGCACCTGGAGGCACCACAGCACCAAGGGCTCCCTCAGCAACCTGGAGAGAGTAGGGCTGGCATGGCACAGCCTCACCGAGGCCACCAGAAGCCCTGAAGAGGCAGCACAGACATCTCTGTTTCTGGTCAAATTCCTGATAACACCATGTACACCCATACCCGTTGCTCTGCCAGATAGCCCCAGGCCCAAAAGTATCCTCACTATTGCCTGGGTGATGCAGCGCCATAGCTGGGCTGGAAAACAAGTGCAAATTCAGGTGGGTGGCTCCTTGGGGTGCTGGGTTCACAGGGTGCAGGACAGGATCACCCATGTCCACTCACACCACTGTTCCAGGGATAACACTGCAATGGTGAAGTCAAGGGATTTTATATGATCACAAACCATCAGGACATTGGTTTTACCCACCATCTGGGCCCACTTGTCTAAGGGTAAGCATGAGAGAGTCACCTCCTCCTTGCAAAAGGAACTATGCAGTCAAGCATCCTCTCTCACAGCTGAGGTGGCTTAGGTGTCATAAAAAAATACAGATGCATAAAGATGGGTAAAACAAACTCATCTCCCTGCGTCCCTTCCCTGCACCTCACAGTTTGGGCAAGGCACCAGAGCAGGGTTTGGCAAGCTGCGAGTGCACATGGACATGCAAGCACGTTGGCACACACGCTCCAATGGGGACTAGTTATATGCCACTGTCCTACAGCCTCTCCTGGACTGACTTACAAATGAATGTCATAGAATCATAGAATCATTTAGGTTGGAAATGTCCTTGTGATCTCTGTTCCCTAGACTACCCAGCTCAGCTGTAGTCAGCAGTAACTTGTTATCACCTTTCCTTTATTTGGCCAGGTGAAAATTTGGAAACCAGCCTGTACTTTCAGTGAAAACCATAAAGAAACAATTATTAAATAACAGACCTTAAACATTTCCAAAACAAGTTAGAAAACAGATCTTTTTATTAGGAACAAAATCATCGCGGGGGAAAAGAAAAAAAACACCAAAAAAGAACAATAGCTGGGCATGAACACATACAGTTAAAGGAAGAGCACAGGCTGCACGACTTCTCTCCTGACTTAACAGTAACAAAAACCTTTGCCCCCATTGCTGAACTGGCATCTTCAGCAGGGAAGGGCAGAAAACCAGCCGTGTCCTATCTGCCTCATAAAGAGTCTCAGATTTCCATCTCAACGGGAAAAATCCTTCCCAGACTGGGGTTACCCCCGTGGTGGTGCTAACAGCTGCCCTCCCAGGGCTGACAGCAGCATGGCAGCACTAGGGCAAGCTGGAGCCGGGACGCACCAGCCCAGCAGGACAAGGCTGGCCCAGCTCTGCCACCCTTAGCACCCGAAATGCTGGCATTTTCTCCAGCGCACCTCAGAGCACCGTTCAGCCTTTGAAGCATGTACTGGAGTCGACTGTCCCCTGCCTGTCCCTGCCAGAAAGTGCAGAAGAGAAACAAAGCTAACTATGTCCCTGCATTTCAGTGACGGTGGCCCCTGTTCACCCAGTATCACTGCCACTGGGCTGCCTATAGGCAGCTGCCACCCCAAGCGCTCGGCATCACATTTCTGTCATTCAACTCACAGCCTTTGAGGAATGTTTGTACTGACAGGAGATAGTGCAGCACCATGAGGAAAAGACTTCTTATCTCCCTCTTACCGTGGAAAATCTGATTCCTACAGCAGCCTTAAAAAGCAGAGACAGGCTGAATCACCACCAACACAGCACACAAGATCCAAAAATCTTCTAAACAGAGTCACAGGACAAGGAAACAAGAACAACCACCTACAGCTGGGCGTCACCGATGCAGAGCTTTGCCATGTACACAGACATGAAGGACTTCCAGGTAAGCATGCAGCCGTCCCGCCAGCTCCCCCGCCTGGGAGAGATGCATTCAGCTTGGTTTTGATTTTGCTGGGGCACTTGCCGACCTCGTTGGGTGGCATTTACAGGGCATACCTTAAATCCATTTCCAAGGGATTCATGGCATAATATCAGCACGATATATAACGGGGACAAAATGACAAGGGAAGAGAGGAATGCAATTCATGCCTCCCCATCCTTTTCTTCCCCGATCTGTACCATCTCTACTTTTACTCTACCATGCCTTTCTAGTGCATTGGGCTAGTTTAACACCAACATGCCTCGCAATACCTTGCTCTGGCAGTGCATCCTGCAGCACTCCCTGTGGCCTGACAGCCCTGCAGCTCCTGGCAGCTTTGCCAGGGACTCAGCTACCTGCTGCCTGGGACTGAGTCCTTGCCCTCTCCTCACCTCATCCTTCTTCCCTGCAGGTCTACCCCAGCTGTGCTGCTTTCAAACCTCCCCTGAGCAGAACAGGATGTGTGTAGCAGCAAGACTTGCCTAAGAGATTCTATAAATTGCTGCTGTCTGTGCAAATAATACAGCACTGAAAAAGTCTACAAGCACAGGCAGATGGCCAGCTTAATCAGCTTGTAGTAGCTAAACCATTACACCAAAGGCACTAATACTTGCACTGATGAACAATCTCAGCGTTATAATCAACATTTCTGCCAAAATTACATGCCCAAGCCCCAGGAACCCTTCTCTGCAAGCAAGCAAGCTAGTTGACAGAGCTGTTTTAACTCACTGGCAACCCAAGCAGTTAGGTTCTGGCGAAAGGTAACCGGTAGCCCCCTGCCATTACAGGCTATCGAAAGGCAAGCAAGCCAGTGTCGCCTCCCGGGGTCTGCACACAGCAGCCCCTACCACCACTCCTGGCCCCACGCAGCAAGCAGTGAGGGCCAAATCACAAAGGGTCTGGAGCTCAGAGGAGCGATTCAGATAAACACCTGGCACAGCAGATACCTAGCTGAAACCTCCATTGAGATTTTTTGGCAGGGCCTGTGAAAAACGCCGTGAAATCTCCTGAGAACAGGCTTTCTCAGGAAATTTCTGGCAGGTCCTTGTTTCTGTCTGGGACTGGCAGGCCACCTCAATCCACCTGTCATGCCTGCCCCTTGCAGGAACTGCTGGCTGGTGAAGACATGGCAAGGCGTGTGGTGGGCAAGGAGCAGGAGGAACCGCCCATCTCATTTCAGGCTGTCCTCTAGGGCTCCACAGGTTAACTGCCAGTCTATTAACAGGCAAAGCATCAAAGAGCTGCCCAGTTTAGTTTGTTAGTGAACATGTCAGCCCACAGCAGCATGGCCTTGAAGCCACGCATGTGCTTTTTCTTACTTTTTCTTTTTTTTTTTAAATGAGGTTAGCAGGTCTGACACCTCACATCTTTCCCTGCTAAAATTTTCCAGAACAATTCTTACACACAATGAGACTATGGGATGCAAAGGACGAGTGTCATAGGCTTCAAGACAGGGCGGAATGGCAAGCACACCAGATCAGTCATCAGTTGGATCCGGGAAACAGTCCGAGGCATTTTCCTGGCTTTCCACATCAATTATGACCGCTGGGTCTGGCATTTCCTCAGGCTCTATCTCCACTGGCAAATTTTCTTCCACAGGGGGCTCAGGCTCAATGCCTTGACCAGTCTGGGCAGCATCTGGAAAAGAAGGGAGAAATGGTTTACAAGTGCCTGCACTATGCTCACACCCCCATAGAAATCCTCCCCCCAGTCCCTGATGCCACAGGCTGCCTAACCTGCTCAGTCCCCTCTCCCCAGGCATCTGCAAGCCAAATTTCAGTTTTCTTTGTAACTGCTCATTTATTGAGCTGTTCATCGTAGCTTTGTTTTGTAAGACACTTTGGTGCTGAAGCTCTCTGGGCTCAACTGGCCAAAATGTACCAAAATACCAAAGCAAAATCTATTCAGTCACATCTGAGTAATTAAAGCTGGCTAACAGCACACATGTAATATGTTCTCACCTAAACACTTTCCACACGCATCTCTGCTTTTTACTTATTTGAAGAAAATATAAACATGGGATACTTTCTTAGTCAAACTGACAATGTGGAGATTTTTTATTGAAAAAAAAAGTTCTACACTTTAAGTATATTAATATTAAACATGATCTGAATTACTTAAATTTTTTTTTTCTTTCTCGCACTATGTTCATGAGTAGCATTTAGTATTTTGAAAGCAGGGCAAAGCAACCTCCAAGGTTAGACATAAAGCATAGCTGAGCTGCTGAGAGGCTGTGCATGGTACAGTGAAGGATACCAGAAGTGGAGACAGCAGTGCTGAGACCAGGCTACAACCTATGTAATGTTGCTTCAGTTCATGATGTCGCTGCTAGACCTACTTCAGCTGATGATGGTGCATTCCCAGGGAAGGTGTTGCCACCACTCGTGTTTGTGGAACAAAATTGAGGGAAACATAATGCAAAAAGTAGAGTACTAATATCAAGCACTCACAAAACAGGATTCTGAAAGGATTTTATCGCTGCACTCTCTTGACCATACTGTGCTAAAGCTGTGGGGTTGTATTCTTGATTTCTTGAAGGATTTAAAATGTGACTGTATTCCCACTTTAGCACCAATTTAAGGAAACACACAAGCCTCTGACTTTGATGGGATTTAGCTGTGTTTCCAGTTCAGCATATTGGTGGATGCTGTCCTGAAGATGACTGCTTACAAAAACAATGCCGATTCTTATAAAATGTTACTGATGAGAAAGGGGAGGGGGGGGGGTGATAAAATTGCAGGAAAACTGCTAAGTTTGGAGGGGTTGCTGGTTTTGAGATGTGTATTTTAGCACAGGAAACACTGGAACAGACAGTCTGCAGTCTGCTGGCAGTACCCTTTACAGGATACTTATGAGACAGCTGCTGCTACTTCTCACAGCTAGATGAGGGCAAGAGCTACTCCTGTGCAGAAGCTGAGCACAAGTAAGGTACTGATAAATGACCTGCTGCAACTTCTGTTGTCTGGACAAGATGAAGCATGTTCCCTGCAGTAGCAAGTCCCAGGCCCCTCTCTCCAGTCAGCTCCTTCTCCATCAGTCACACACATCCATTTTGTCCTTCACCCCCCTGAACAGGCTATCTGTCCAACTTAAAACAAGTCACTGGACCCACCAGGCTTTGAAGGACAGTCGATTTGGGCAGCTTGAGCCTCAACATGGTCTCCATCGGGGGGGCTCTTCACACCTTCACTGGAGACCACGGACATTGTTAGTCCGTCATCCTTCTCCTCCTCTGTAAAACCAAAATCAGAGACTTGAAGGAAAGAGGTCCCCTGCATTCTAGCAGCCTTGGCACACTGACTGCGAGGCCGGACCACCAACACATGCGTGCGTCTCCTCCTCATGTGGCACTGGCTCCATTCCTGGAGCAGACAGATGCCAAGTACGGACGGCCGCTGCCAACCTGTCAGAGACCAGCTTGGCCATGCTGGCAGGATGACAGCTTGAGGTGGCCTCACTGAGCATGGGCAGACTGCACTTAGGGACTGGTGCCGACAAAGGACTGTCACCAGAAGCCTTCAGGTCCTTTCAGGATCAGACCTGAATGAGGCTCCATTTTCTTGCCCATAGAAAAGGTTTTGCTGTGTGTCTTTCTGGCCAGGAGCACATGGTGGCAAGCATGAGGTGAAAAAAGGAAAAGCAAGGTTTAATTCAAGACCCCGCTGGTTGTAACAGTTGCCTGTCAGCAAGCAGCTTTCTGCTCCACTGGGTCAGGGGAGGCCTGGCTAGAAGACGAGCAGCCACCAACCTGAGGCCATTTCAACCCCATCCTGCACACACACAGAGTCCTCTGTGAGACTCATCCCAGGCAGCAACAGCATTCTCCACTCACCCGAAGGCACTGGGATGAACTTGTGTTTCCTCTTCATGCAGCAACATATGATTGAGGACACAACCACCACCAGGATAACCGCACCCCCCACGCATCCTGCCAGGATGTAAATGAACCACGGGTACTGCAGCAGGTCTCCTGCAAGAAGTACAGGGTGCTGTTAGTTTTACCAGGGTGGAAAAGCTTCTTCCTCCAAACCCCGCAGATTACAGCATGTGAGCATTATTATTGCATTGCTTTGGTTTGGATCAGGGGAGCTGATATTATGAACTGTGGCACATCGTAATTTATGTCACATCATTTAATTATGGTATGGAATTTTTCATTAAGAAGAGAGGCTTGTGTGGCTATGCTGTGTGCATTTGTTTCTGCGTACTCTGACCAGTAACGTCTAAGATAATTTGTAAGTTTTAATCAAATTTAATAGGGAAAGTGGCGGTTTGAAAGATACTACATTTCAACAAGTTTTATGAAAACAGGCAGCTGAGGAGAGGGACCTAAGCTAGCATCTCCTGCTGAAAGACAAGCTGCAGAGTCTACCCTCAGAGCTCATATTAGGCCCCAGAGAATCCACTTAGGACAGCCATGTAACGACTACACCAACCTCAAAGCAAGTCTGATCAGTGCCTGCCCTTCCTCAGGCACCAGAGACTCCAGCCACTGGGGTCAGAGTTGTAGGAACCTGGCTTCACTGCTGCTCAGGGAAGGATTTCTCTTTATTCCCCTTCCCAACCGAGATCATGCGAAATGCCTAGCAGGAGGCTACGGCTACAGATGGCTGAGCAGAAGGCCATGCACAAGTCGGTGGTAATTATTACCCAGCTCAGAGTCCCTTGCTCAGGGTTGCTTTGACAGTCAGACTTGTTGCTGAGCAGGAAAGCTGGTAGAGGGCATCACAGACTTGCAGAAAAGAGACACCCATCCAGACTGGGCCTTCACTAAGACAATTTGCTCCAACCTGCAGTAGCCAGTAGGAAAACTCTTCTTCCCACTATGAAGAAAACATACAACTCAACTATCACTATACTACAATTTCCTTGAAACTCCTTAGGTAAACCCAAGCCATCCCTTTTTAAATCATTTGACTTCTTTTTGTCTGTGCACATGCCTGCACAGCACCACACTGGGGAAACCAACAGGCTCATTTAGAGCTTGTTTTTGAGATCCCAAATGCACAACTTACTGCATATCCCCAGAGGCTAGGAAGTGTTTCAAACGTTCCAGGACATACTACATGCTGTCATAGTCCATATACTCAGCAGAACAGTAAAAAAACTGTGGACAGCTGCTCCTGTCTCAAATACTCAAAGCATTTTCAGAGTGCTCGTTCCAGTCTGTTTAGGAACAGTTACCAAGTTCAAAAAAATCTATACTCAAAATTAAACTTTCAGCAGATGAGAAACAATTTGCCTAATAATTTTACTTCCTTTTTGATGAAAGCTTAGAGAATATTGTCAAAAGCATAAACATATGTTGGAAATATTTTTTCCTAAAAATTTGCCATTTGTTAAAAAGGTCTTTTTGATACAATATTGTGTTAAAAATTGGTAATGAACAAGTAATAAAACAAGTAATGAATAAATATAAGCCTTTTATATATGTTGACTTGTTAATTTCTGAATCCTCTGCTTTAGATACTGCATGTGCCTGGGAAGTTTACAGTATTTCTGCCAAATTGTTTTAGGCTAACAATTATTCAAAATTAATTTAATCAGCCAATAGGTTGCCCAAATAGGTGCTTTTACATAGATCTTATACCTACAGTGGAAAAACGTATTCAGCCCTTTGCCTGGAGCAAATAATAATCCACAAAAATAATGAATTAGTCTTTAATTAATTTAAACTTAACTCATTTCTCTTTTCAATTCATTTTATTAGTATCCAGAACTGCTTTAGTTCACTTTTTACAAATGTGGTTGCATTTGGTGACTAAAAAGTAGAATCACTGGTACTTTCTTGCTCTCAGACCCTTCCAAATAGGTGTTATTGTGCGTGTCCATCCCAACAGAGCTATCACTAAATTCCCCTGTGGGCTTTTCAAGAGGAAATGGGGAACTGATATCACACACAGGGGACTGGGCAGTCACCCAGAATAAAAAATGGTAACTGTCAGCACTTGCATGATTTATCACAGGGCTTGATTGAACAGCTCATGGATGTTTGCATCCTCACTCCCCAATACCTCAGCCAACTTGGGTCTGACTACGCTGAACAACCTCTGATCAATTTAACTGGACAAAATTAAAATCACTGCTCCACAATCACAAATGCCAAACTTCTACAGATTGGCCAGCGGCACCAACACGATCAGGCATGAACAGCCCACGGCATTTCTGTTGAATGCCAGCACACACGACAACATGATACAGGGTTTATATCAGTAATTTTGCTTTCACATCAACTGTATGCCAACCATAGAAGAAAAGACAATATCTGCTGTAGAGTTGGAGTGTCTCAGACCTAATTTCTAAAATGCTAGGTGCTATTGCACAGTACAATTTCTTTAGTAGCAAAGGTGCTTAAATCAATTGCAACTAAATTAGTCAAAACCCTTATGGTTAAATTATGCCACCCTGATGTAGTTTTGATGACCATCTTCGCTGCTGGAGAGGAGAAATACCTTCACTACTGGAGATGCAAGTGAAATCTCACTCAAGGTTATCTAATCAAATTATTATTATTATTTTCTAATAAATGTGAGCTTACAACAAACACAGACCAGTGCTTTGCATCATGAGGTTCTGGCAGTTTTGATCAGTCCTAGGATCCGGATTTTCTGTCTCATTAAACTATGGCCTCATTGAAGCAGAGTACTCGGCATTTATGGATAGCTTGCAAATGGATAAAGTCACAGCCTTCTCACAGAACTACATATCCAAGCAGGGACATGGAGGGAAAAACCCCTACATTCTGTGTCTTTTACCCCACCTCTGATGGTGTGGACCTGGTAGACATTTGTATAGACTGGTAAATCTTTGTGCAGCTGGCCTAGATATGGAGCTGAGTCCAGCAGCAACAGGACTGAACTAGCAGAGGTGTTTTTACAGGGATGTTACAGAAACTGGAAGGCCATCTGGGTAATGGATGACCATCAGAGTAGGAAATAGCTCGTGTTTCTAAATTGGCATAAAGGATTGGTGCACAGGAGGGTGCAAGGTCTTCATCACTGGGAAGTAGGAAAACAGACAGATGGATATCCATCATTGCTGCAGAGTTGGGTAAAAGGACCTCCTGAACAAACTTTCATCCTTTCTATGGTTGTAGGCTGTGTCAGTCTGAGACACAGGAGGGAGAAGGAAGTCAAGGGGACACTTTCTAAAGGGAGGATGTGGTAAGTCTGGAAGGCAGCTGCCAGAGGACAGAAGAGTTCAGTATTATGCAGACAGCAACAACAAAAGGAGATTTTCTGGAGACACCGTTACTCACCATAACTGCAAGACAGCACAACGGGCCTGGTCCTTGTGACACTGTTCCCATGGTAAACCTCACATACAAACTCCCCAGGCACGGTTTTGTCCAGGCGAACCTTCTTCCCACCATCCTTAATGCAAGCCTCAGGGGTGCTCAGCACAGTGCCATTCAGCAGCCACTGAAAGGTGGTGCCCTTGCTGCTGGTCACGTCACAGGACAACTCTCCAGTCCCATTAGGGAAGCACTGGATACCAATGGCCGGCTCTGGTCACACACACCACAGGGCAATGGGAACAGGGAGGAAAAAGAGAGGTGAGGGGCAGACTCAGCAGTGAACATGAGCTGGATGGGAGCTTCCCTTACTGGCAGTCTTACTACCGCTGCATTTACTGGTAGCCAGGGAGCACAGAAATAAGAAACCAGACTCTTCAGCACCTGCCCCCAGCCCTGAAATGCTTAGCAGTGCCCACCCAACCCTGAGAGTGACTCTTGGTCCCTATTTTGGGGATGCCGCAAAAATCTGGCATCTCTTCATTTTCCTTACTGAAATAGAGAAAAATAAAAGCCCCTGATCTGAGAGGACAGTGGAAACACACAAAGCATTTGCCAGCCAGAGGCTTCCTCTGTAATCAGCAGATAACTGTAGCTTCAGAGGAGACTCAGCCCTCTCCTCCACCAGAGGTTTGTACTTTTGCTGTCACTCTGCTTTTCCTTCCATTGCAGAGAGGAACTAGTACAAATCATGCCCAACGCAGGTACCAGCACCAGACACCTGCAGTTAGATAGGACCCCCCAGACTAGGACAATTTAAAACAAAGTAATGAATCATTGATCTTATTACATTTTCCTGAATTTCCCTCTTTCAGTCTACTAGGAGGAGCCAACCTATTTCCTACATTTGCCACTTTGCAAATACAGACTAGACAGAGAAGTAGTATGGTTTTATGACAGTAAGAGTAACATTGAGAACATCTATGCAAACATCCATGTAAATAAGCTCAGAAATCACTTTCTTCAACTAGGACATCATCTTCAGCTATAATTCACTGCCTCCAGGAATACCTTTGCTATGAAATTGTTTCCCCTGACTTAAGTGTGGCAACAGAACACAAGGAGTAGACAACACTTCCCAAAGCAAATCCACTGAAATGGATGTTAAACCCAGGACACTTCTGCAGTCTTTGCCTGCTTCCAGTCTAAGCCCCTGATCTTCGTGCCAAGGAGTCACATCTTTGACCTACTCTCCATGGCAGTTCCGCCTGTTTGCACCCGAAAGGTGTAAGGATTCATTTGTCTTCACTGAGACCAGTTTGCTCAGACATTTTCATTACAATTTCACATGCTTCAATTTCTCTCAGAAGCTTGTGTAAGTGAAAGCCCTGCAAAAGGAACAGTGGAGATGAGGACCAGAGCAATGGTCGCTGGCTGTCTGGAGCACTATTCAGCAGGGGGGCAAACCCATTTAAGGTTTCTCCATATTAACCCAAGCTGGATCCTGTACAGAAGCAACTTTATTTCCATCTTCTCACCCCACAGATGGATGAGCAAGCACACGACGGGGAGCAGCAACTCGGAGGCCACAGGGAGGACAGCAGGGAGACTGGCATGGTAAGGCACCTATCATTGGCCTCTGAACAGACCCAGAAGATGCTGACCTCCAAGCTGCTCAGGGGCAGCTAAGAATCAGAAAGTCACACCCAGATTCCTTTAGTACCTTTCCTCAGATGCATGAAGCAGGGGAAAAACCCAGCATGCCTCAACCCAGACCTGCACAGCAGCTCAGTTCAGCTTCCAGAGCCAAGTCAGGTAGGGTTAACTCCTTAAGGAAGCATGTCCACAGGCAGCAAAATGCTGTCAGTCAGTGAGAGCTTTTATAAGAGCCATCAGGAAGAGTACTCTGGAAATGGACTGAAATCTCCAGTTACGTGTCTACATACTGTAGGCTCAACTTTACAAACACTTCAGGCTGCTGTCTCTTACATCAGGGAAAAACAGCACGTAGCTCGACTGACTGGCTACTTCAAGGAAGGCTCAACAGACAGGAGAGACTGACAACACGGATGCAAAAAGCATCCCCTAGTTTACACTCACTATTACTGCCCCCTGAGGTGCCAGAGGCTTACAAAGCTGTTCCAGAGGCACCTATAGCTCCTGCAAGCTCAAGCGGTCTCTCAGGAAGAATTTTAAGGCACCGGCTTCCAAGCTAGGCTCACAAGTTCAAAAGCTATTTGTTGCTAAGAAGGCCACTTACCAAACACTTCCAGTGTAAAAGTGCTGGTGGTGTTGTGAAAAACAAACTCGTATTTTCCTTCATCCTCTTTCTCCACACTCCTCAGCACTAGAGAGCCATTCTGCAAGTTCAGGCATCTGCCGGCAGAATTGCCGCACTTGGCCAACAAACTATCATTTAAGACAGTTGTCAAGCATTTCACATCCCTCTTGCTCATTCTGGAGAGGTTCTGCAGACTTTGAATTCCCACAGAAAAGACTGCTGAGCCGCCGCTGAGCACACCAGTCCAGGTGACTGAGCCTGAAAGGAGAGGCACAGAGTGTGGGCAGCAAGCTTGCCGTGTCCATCCATCCCCTCTCAGCTGCATCCCAGAAAGGCAAATGTCCAGGGGAGATGTAAGAGGGACAGACCCACCCCTAGTGACAGGCTGGGGTCACCAGTAATTGAAAATCAGAGGAGTGGGAAGCCTTCTATAAAGGCCAACTTTCCCCCCTGATAACATGGGAGTGGTGTGGAGACCATGCGCACAGGGTGACAAAAGGCTGAGCAGCTGGCCTTTTCTCTCCCCAAATTTGATGTGACCATCTACCACCCCCCATCAGAGCTGAGAGACTGCAAAGATCCTCAGGGCATCAATGCCATGGATCTTACGCAGAGGGCAGCAAAAACAACAGCTGCCTGCACAGCTGCTTTTACCCAAAGAGTAAGGTCACAGTTTTAACTTGAACAAGTCTCACAGTATCCTTGCACATTATTAAGTTGCTGTACGCAAATCAGAGATGGGTAAATGGCAGGGTGACAGCAGCTCGGGGACTAACCCAAGGTCACACCGAGCACTAGGAATGGGACCACATTGCTCTCCAGCCCCTCCAGCCAGCATTCTGCGAACAAGGACCTTACGTTCTCTGCTGAAATGCTTTTACAGATGCAGTACACTGAGAAAGTACTATAGTGTTAGTTATCATTCATTTACTAAAAAAATAATCTGTCTTGCTTTGGTCTGACTGCCCCTTTCATGCATTAGCAGTAACACTATTTGACATCTCCCCAAACCTCGTAGAGTCCTTAAAAGATCTTGGAGCAAAATTAAGGAATCTGTTCATCTAGGCAAATCTGTGCCAACTTCATAAAGAAAAATCCCACTTACCATGAGGAACAGTTATTATCACCAGCAAGCACTGCAGAGTAAAAGAAGAGCTGAAATCCATTTTAAAGAGCTCCTTGCATCATATGCTGAGAAGACGATCTGGCTACAGAGCTCAGTGAATATAGCGTTCAGGAAATGATGTCAGAAGCAAGAGTGAAAAAAAAAAAGAAAAGAAACTCCATAGTAGACAGATTGAATAATGTTTCAAAATAGACCTGCAAGGTTTTGGGTGACTGAACTCAGGCTGAACCAATGTGAGCCACAAAGTGCTCTGCAAAGTCCTGCACCTTGGAGCTAGCTGCAAGTGTGAGAATAGGGCTGAGAGGTAAGGAGAGACAGAAATATCTCCTGGTCAGCTCATCCCATTTAGGAAGATGCTAACGCTGAGAGGCAAAGGCAAAACACCTATTTCTTTCATCTTTTTCCAGTTTGTCGAAGTACAGCATTCCCATCCAGCAAAATTAGTCCAGTCAGATAAAGCAATGCACATGCAGACCAGCTGATTTTCTGAAACACCAACAACCATCACTCATGGAGAGTCTCACCAGCAGCAGGTGTGGGAGAAGGCTCTCCCTCTGTACGTAAAGGCTACGTTCCCAGCCTGAACTTGGCTGGGCTCTTCTAGTGACTGAATGGTACCTGCCATACAGGAAAGAGCTCCGTACAGCCACCCCAGGCAAAGAATAAAGGTTACGGGAAGTTAAGTTGCATTGCAAAACGACTGAATGCAGCCTGAAAGACACCCTGGCTCTGTTTGGAGTGCAGATCCCAGAGACGAGACTGAAAAGCCAATCTTGAGGAACCGCTGTGAACCAGTTATCTACAGGGCCACACCGGACCAGACAGTTTGTTCACACTCTCTGAGATGGCTTAAAGCACTCTGGCATTTTGCAGAGTGCTGAGGTGGATTTCACAAGCAACACAGCAGAAACCCTCTCGCTCACTGGAGGAAGTAAACTGCCATAGCATTAGAGCCAACGTCTGGATTTTTTTAGATGCACTTAGCAGATGTGCTGAGGAATAACTATGACAGCAGTTGAGGATGCAGCTGGGAATCTTATACTTCCGTGCTGTTTCTCCGGACACAGCCCATTAAGGAAGCTCCACACGGTGGAATTACACGTATACACGCATTTCTGTGAAATGGTTAAACCCCTTGTATTGTGGTCTGCACTGTTTTTCAAACAATTTGGCTCTGCTTGATAATTCCACATTTCAGCCACTGGTTTGGCCCTTCTGACTTCTTAGCAATGACAACTACATCTCACCTCCTGCTCCCAGTGTCCAAAATTTACAAGTTTGTTCCAGGCTACCATAGCACCATCCTGTCTTTAGGACGATCAGAGGGCTGGAGCACCTCCCGTATGAAGACAGGCTGAGAGAGTTGGGTTGTTCAGCCTGGAAAAGAGAAGGCTCTAGGGAGACCTTATAGTGGCCTTCCAGTACTTAAAGGAGGCCTACAGGAAAGATGGGGAGGGACTCTTTATCAGGGAGTGCAGTCATAAGATATGGGGTAATGGTTTTAAACTGAGAGTAGATTTAGATTAATATTAGAAATAAATTCTTTACTGTGAGGGTGGCAAGACACTGGAACAGGTGGCCCAGAGAAGTTGTGGATGCCCCATCCCTGGAAGTGTTCAAGGCCAGGCTGGATGGGGCTTTGAGCAACCTGGTCTAGTGGAAGGTGTCCCTGCCCATGGCAGGGGGGGTGGAACTAGATGATCTTTAAGATCCCTTCCAACCCAAACCATTCTATGATTCTATGATTTATCATATATGCATAGGACAGGCCTAAATTGATCTAAGATGTGACAGAAATAGCCTTCTCTGAGAAAAGCAGTGAAGTGAGTCTTCAGACGCTCACAGCAGTGCAGAGGAAGGGGGAGAGAGGAAAGTATTTACAGTAAGAAACGCTTTCATTTCCTTCTGTGCTGCTGAAATGACATGAAGAAAATTGCTCTCAAATACCACTGCAAGACTAGGGCAAACCATCTGCCTCAGATGTGCACATTCAACTTCATTTCACCTTCATGCTTGAAGGGCAAGCTGGTGGAGCTTAGGGTTGCAGTGCTCTGGTGGAGACACAAGACAGAACAGACAGCATGTGCAGGGTCACTTCAAAATAGCACCCCAAAACGTTCAGAATCTCAGAAAAACAATAAAACGCAAAAGGGGTGTGCATACAGCCAAATCCAGCGAAAGTTCACCTTCTCCTCCAGCCGATGATAGCAGCCTTACAGAACTCTTTTACAGATTTGCAGTAAAATCAAAGAAAAATACGGCCTTTCTACTGTAGCTCTGTTGTTACAGAAGTGACTCTGCATGACTGTGACATTGCGGTGTCCTGTATTTAGTCTCCCTCTCAGTGACTCCAGGGCAAACGAGTACATTTATGAGTTCAATATTTCTGACTGCAAGTGCCCCATACATCATGCAGTATATGAAGTCCCATTAGGCTCCTTCTGTCCCTCGCTAGCTTAAAAAAAAAAAAAAAAAAAGAAAATCCTTCTGACCCTCACTAGCTAAAAAAATTAAAAAAAAGAAAAAAAGAAATCACAGCCAGGATAAAGATGACAGCATGCATACTATCTGTGTTGTCATCAATCAGCAACCTCCTTTTAAGAGCAACCCTCTCAAATTTCATATATAACAAATTTTTTAGATGAGATTAGACAATAATTTCTAACATTGGCTAATGAACACTCACAACACCCTTGGCTAGCCAGAGAACTTACTTCCCCTTTTTATATAAAGATGCATAAAGTTTTGTGTGATTATTGCAGACAAAAAACACCTTGTGAGGCTTAACAGAAACCACAAGTAGAAGAAGGGGAAAAAAAAAGACAAGAACTTGTAGTTGGAAGGTGAACTAAAGTCTTTTTTACTTGGTGAGCTGTAAGCTCACAGGGCCATTTTGACCTTTCACTCACTGATGGCATCATGAAAGGAGAATGGAGATTCATTCCTTAGATGACATGAGGCATTCATGGAGCATGGGAGACTGGAAAACCTGAGCTAGCAAGTAAAGCAGGAAATAAGCTGTGAAGTATTATGAAGAAATTTATACATACTAACTCTGCACATCTTCCTTTCAATAGGCTGGTAAGCATAAGCAGCGCACCTATTTTTACTGTCATTAATGCATGTCAGCATTAACTGGGGAAATACACAGGCCTAGCCTCACACAGATGGAGTCGGCAGAGCTAAATGCCAGAACTCAATGCGTGGAGACAAAAGATAAGCCTGCGGCTCTGGCGATGCATGGAGCTGGCTCTGCAGGCTGCTGAGGGCTCCCTGCCCCAGCACCAGCCCCAGGCCAGGAAGCACTGCTGGCTGCAGGCAGTCTGCTCTTCTGTCCATTTGTCCCCCTGCGATGGAGTAGCATGACCATGGCTACACCACAGCTTGCCAGGGCAGGTATAACCTGGGCTGTGCAGCACTGGCAGGTGGGAGAGGCTTGCAGCCATGTTAGCTTACCTGTCCAATCCACACCTACAGCTCTTCATGCATAAGACTTTTTTTTTTTTTTTAAGCACACTTTGAGTGGCTCTTGGGAGAGTGTAACTGTGCAGCCACAAGGCAGGAATGGGGGTTAAGCCTGAGAAATGCTTCTGTGTGGGGGAAGCAAGACCCCAGAGACTGATGAAGATGCAGACACTGATGAAGATTCACATTCATAAGAACATTAATTCTTTCTTTGTTAAATGAAACTAGCCAGAGAGCTATGCTTAAACTCCGAACTCTTTCTTGATCAAAGAAATAGCAAGCAAAAAATAGCAAAGATAAACACAGAGAGGTGTATGCTTACATGCTGATAAAGAGACTGTCATGCACTTTGTTCCTCTAAGAGCAAAGCTGTGAAATCACAGCTATTTTACAACTTATTTAGGAACTGGACACGCATAATCAGGATACTCCTGTAGATCACATTCGGAGCAAATGACTTTCGGACAAAATAGGCTGTATTGGCATAGCAAGAAGAGTGACCAGGACCTCCGGTCATAGATGAAGGCCCTCTTGCGTCAGGGACTCGACAGCCCCACACAGATCTGCAAAATGGAGATAAACCTGCAGACTCCCAGTAACATCAACATACATAGGATTTCCCAGGCAGCCCCAAAGTACAGGCTTGCCAAATACCATATGCTCTGCATGAGACCTGCTCCACCAGCCCTTGTCCCACACGCTGTCCTGCAGCACTCGTACTCCACACATTTGCGATACAGCACAGCAGTGCTGCCTCTTGGGTCCCAACACAACAGATAGAGCCCATCAGCCTGATCATGACATCCAGCCAGCTGCAGCTGTTCACATGATCCTGGAGGGGCAGAGAAAACCAAGAGGCTGTGTTGCAGCTGTGGACAGACATAATTTGACTGACTGCAACCCGTTCTCAAAGCTGACCTGCACCCTAAGCACACAGGCCAGTCACCTCAGTGGATGCGCACGACACTGTCTACCAGCATGTCTGACAGCTGAGAGGCTCTTCCCCACCACATGGACCACAGCAGAGAGGTCTCACTTGTCAGCTCTTAGGAAAGCAAACAGGCCAGACACAGGTCACTGACATTTCTCCCCACCTCCTGAAATCGCCCATTTACCACAGTTTCCATAGAAAGTTGCACCTGGGGAATTTCTCCTGACCAGCTCTCACCTGGATGCTGAATAAAGCAAATCAGGAGAAGAGAAGGAAACTGGACTTCCATTCTCATTCCTACTATCTCTGCCTCAGAGACAACCTCCAGATGATCCCCCTTTCAGCTCAATCCATCCAACTTCCATGGGGCTGGTCCTCTGCCCTGAGACAACAGCCAGCCCTGAGTGGCACCCTACAGCTGCCAACCAGCTGCATAACGTGAGATTTTACCAGAGGCCACTGTAAGGGCAAAAGAGAGTGAAGACGACACATTTCCACACTGTTTTCCCAGCTTCCAGTTCAAAGAGACCATAAAAAAGACTGTTCTGAGTCAGATTAAAAGTTCACCTCAGCCATTAGCCTGTCTGCAAACACAGCTGATGTCAGAGCCTCAACTAGAGATGCGCTCTCTGTGACAGGGCCATTTAAAGTAACCCACAAATTACAAAAAGCACATTGGAGAAACATGCTGAGATCAGGAACCACTGCAGAAAGGCTCTGGGCCTACTTATGGACAAGGTACATGTGGTTTCTCCAGCCTGTAGTACCTCTGGGGAAGGAATGGTCCAACACTTGCAAGAGTCAGGGCCAGGATTTCTGGAGCTCCCAGGATGCCCCCATGGGGACTGCCAGATCTCCAGTGACAGGGGCCCACGGGAACACTCTCTCTTCTTCAGAGGATCCATAGATATTTTCAGCTTTCTCTTGCCAAGAGATGGAAAGAACACCTAAGATCCTGCAAACACGGATGAGGACTTTGTTGTGTGTGTTGGGGGCTTAGCAACAGGGCTGATAAAAGGAAAATCTATACGGATACCTGCTCTGATGCACAGACAAAGAGGAACCTGGGAGACCTCCCAGCAGCAGGTCTGCTGCGCCTCAGACACCTCTCTGGTGAGACACACACCACTGGTCCTTGCTTCACGCTTCTTGCCACAGCCTTTGCTTTTGCTGTGTGATGCTGAGGCTATCTGGGACCCACCAAACCAGATACTGCTGTTCTGTCTAAAATGCACAGTTCAAGTAACAGTGCGTGGCAGGGAGGATCCTGAACGGGCAGGGAGGATCCTGAACGGGCAGGGAGGATGAGACTGCATAGTATCCCGGAGCAAACAGAGAATCTAATCTGCAGAAGCCCTCTGCTCAAAGTAACCAAAGTAGAAAAACTCACAGTAGCACCTTGATTTCATGTGCATGGTGCCCACCTGTCTCATGCTCTGGAAGAGCCCATCTCTTTCCTGCCCCATAATGCACAGCAGAGCAGTCCCATGCCTTCAGAATACATAAATGACAAGCTGGAGGGAGGTCGTCTTCTGCTCCCATTTCAGAAAAGTTAAAATCCATGTGCTTGTCACAGATCCCATGATTCATACACAAACTCCCCTCTCCCAGCTTTCTCTCAGATACTGAACAAGACCAACCAGGATTACAGAAGCTTATTCAGACTTCTGCTCGTTAACAAGCTGCTGTCACCCTTAGACCTTCTCTTCTTCCTCTTGTTGTATCTATGGGTGCTTCTCTCTCTACCCCTGTCACCAGACAGCTCAGGGTGAATGTCATGAATTCACCCCCAACTCCACTACCGCTGAGCAGCTATTGGGGGAGAGACCCAGGCAGGTCCACAAAAAAGCAGAGATGTGAAGGAGGTACTGTGCCACACTGCCATCTCATTTTGGTACTCACCTATCACCTCACTACCAGGTGAGGCGAACAAGAATATAAGGATCCCAGCTGTCCAGGTCAAGCATACCAATCACATACAGTTTCTCCGACACAGCTCTCCTAGTTTGGCCTACAATGGCAAGAGAAAAAGAAAAGTCCATATATAGAATAACTGCTAGAAACCACACAATTTATATTTAGCACCACTGGATGTGGGGTGAAGTGCTTTGCATTTGCTTTGGGGAAAAAAACAAACAAACAAACAAAAAACGCCTTATTACAGAGCTATTCAGACGTATGGCTTCAATCATGGTGCTACACGAACAGAGCTTAACTGAAGGACCACATCAAGGACAGCAAGCACAGTGCCTACAGTCTATAGGCTTTGACCAGTTTCACTAGTCAGAGGAAAATCTGTTTCTGTGAGTGGACAGCATTAGGAGAAGTCAAGTTAGAATCCAACCTGCCACAGGTTGGTGGTCAATGGTGATTTTTTGCTTTCATCTCTAATGATTGACTCAGATGAATTTCAGCCCCCAATCAGTTTCACCTGGGTCTTGCTCAGAGGCTGCTACCATGTAACTCGGCCACCAGTGCCCCCAGCTCACTGTCCTTGGCCTAGCCTGCCAAAATTGAGACAGACAAAATTGTCTCTGGCAGAGATTCTCTGCTCCTGCCAACCAGGATTTTTCTGCAGCCACCCACTCACTCCTCAAGTACTAGACCATCTTGTTCATCTTTTCCAGTTCCTCCTTGCTTTGCCTTGCCTCATTTTGGTGAGGGAAAATCAACTTGGCAAAATCCCAACTTGGAAGATGAACTTGGGAAATTTCACTAATGTTGCCATCTTCAAACTAATCATATAAACATTATTTACACAGGCAAAGAGATTTCATAGGTTAAAATTTCTTGCAGAATTCACTTAATGTCTTAGCCTTACATCTGCTGTGGTCTGCTGTGGTTATGTGAAGGTTAATGCCATGCTCATTTAAGAAAATCTTTTCAACATAGTACAGAATGGGGACAAAAGCCACCAAAAACAGCTTTACATCCACAAGATGACAGGTATTCCTCACCTCGTCACACCCTAGCACCATGGATAGCCTAATGTGACAGTCAAAAGACTTGAAAAAGCAGCAAAAAACACTTTGTGCCTTTTACTGAAGCTTTGCTACCAGACACAAGAAACTGCAACCGCTGGTACCTGCAGCAAATTAAAGCATTCAAGAGCTTGAAGAAGCTTCTTTATTTAAAAAAATAGCTGTCTTGTCAGCAGACTGAAATTCATTGTACAGGGACCAGAACTCCACTGAAAAAAAACTTAGCGGTCTACAAATTGAAAGAGGCTGAAAAGCAGCGTTTTATAGGATCAAAGCTGGAAACACGGCTTCAGCATGCCTGCTACAACTTAAAAGGCAGGTTAGAAAGTCCTTGGTCACGATACTCTTTAACGAGGTAGCCCTGGCTGAGGCCAAGACAGCAAATAAATAAGGCCTTTTCAGACTAGATTGAATTCCCGCATACCCTGAAAATCCGAAATGAATAAGATTTTCAGAACCTGCAAGCATTTCTTCTCTGTTATTTGGCAATGCCAGAGGGCTGATACGTGTTTCTCCCACACTCAGTGGAAGCAGATGTGGCCTCGCAGACTGATGGCTCCGTCCATAGCAGGAAGGACTGGGTCAGACCTGCATGGTGGGGGAGAGTGGAACAGCGCAACACCCAGCTCGCTGCTGATGGAGCAGTCCCTGCGCAGGTCCAGACCATGCTGTGACAAAGCAATTCAGCTCCATGGAAATAAAACCAAAGTACTGTCAGACCTAAGCCTTCTGAAACTGAGAAAGGCCAGTGTAAGACTGACTTCTACATCCTCAAAGCTTACGAATATGTAGGGATTTCTACATTGCATTTCCTAGTGCAGCAGCACTTCTGATCACTTGCAAGCGTGGGCAGTTATTGCAGTGGAGGCACATACCCGATAAAGCAAATTTCTGACAATGCTGCCAATGACCTTAAAGTAGTCCCTGGACACTGAGAGGTGTACAGATCAAGCTGATACTCACCCCTGGTTCTTTCCTCTAGAGCCCTTCTTCATAAACATTCCTTTTAACTTCTTGGAGACTGAAATTTGGGTGTATTCACCAGAGGTTTGGAGCTGGGGGTCTCTCCAGGACTAAAAGTCATGAAAAAAAGGCAAGAGACTGCAATGCCTAGTTTTCGCAGCCACGTATGTGTTCAGAATTTGAATATTCCTGCCAAATAACACTTCTGCTGGGTCAATCTCAATTTATTCAGCCTTCACCTTATATGCCTTAAAGAAACAGGTATAGCATCTGGCCATTTTAGTCTCTGCACAAATCTTTGATATATATTTAATGCTTTGATTCATTCTCCCTACTTCCCCTGATGACTGAGGGTGGTACAGAGTATGCAACTGTTGCTCTATTCCTGTTTCTCAGTTGTAGGCCTAGGCATATCTTGGATAGTTCAGTCATCTGGTATCTTTCTGCTATCTCCTCACAAAAAATATCCTAAATACCCTACCTTTTCTTTACAGAATTATGATTTGGTTGGAGAGATTCTATGGCCTTTATCAGCCAAAGCAACCAGCGTTACTTGTGTCTTCAACACAATTTTCCCTATTTGTACTTGCTATTAGCACATCATCCACATGCTGTATTAATGCAGAGTTATTGGTTAACTCTATGTCCTGTAAATCTGTCACTAGGATTTTCAAAAATAAAGCTGACGATCCTGCAAACTCTTGATGAAATCTAGTCCATGTTTACAGTTTCCCCTCCCAGGTGAAGGCAAAAATATACTGAGATTCTGGATGCACCGTTATACTGAAGCAAGCTGGGCACAAATCAATTACTGTCAAACATTTTGTGTTGGCCAGTATCGTGGTTATAATTGTTGAAGGATCAGAAACTAATGGATGCAGTACAGTTACCCACTTATTTATTGCTCGTAAGTCTTGGACCTTTCTATAAACTGGTTTTCCATCTGAGCCTAGTTTAGGGTTTTTAACCAGCAAGATATGAGTATTACAGGGACACTCGCAAGGAATTAAAATCCCTCTTGACAGAAAATCTTCAATTATTGGTCTTATACCTTCCCTTGCTTCCCAAGATAACAGGTATTGTTTTAAGGAAGGAGGTTTGCCTCCCTTCATTTCTATCTGTACTGGATTAGCTGACCTTAATAACCCTTCGTCTGCACAACTTTGGGCCCATAAAATCCTAGGTACATCTTTGAGTTCCTGGGGTATTTCTATCCTTTCTTCAGTTGCTATAGCTGTCATAATTTTTTGGTACATAACCCATTGGGAGTCACAATGTAATTCCTTGTGGTGTACACAGCAACTCTGCCCATAATTTGTATAACAAATATCTCCCCACCAAATTTGCTGGTGCCAATCACAACAGCATAAAAGAACAATTAACAGACCATGCACCTATCTATACCATCATTTTCTCTGTCCTGGGTACAAATATAGATTTATCTTGTACTCCTACAGCATTTACTTTACCCTCAATTTTTGCTCCTTTGTGGGATTGGTTAATATTGAATAAGTTGCGCCGGTATCTATCAGACATGGGTAAGATTCACCTCCAATTTTCAAATCTATAACTGGTTCCTTAGAGTCCCCTGAGAGGATTACTTTTGTATCTCCTTCCACTGCTAGGGCCTGAGGATCTGGTAACCATCATTGTTCATCACTTTTGTTCAGCTCCTGATTGATTTGATTTTCCCTTTGTTGCTGTCGTAGTCCCCTTCTCAGGATCACAGGGCATTCTCTTTCCAAGTATCTTGGTTTTATTACAGTAATCCTTTGGTCTTGTCTGATGTAGATTTCTGTTTCTCTTATTTCCATTATTATTACTTCTTTGCTTCCTAAAATTCCTACCTTGCAAAGCAGCTGCTAACAACCTAGCCTTCTCTTCCTGCTGTTTTCTCTTCTGCCTAGCCTTAGCCTCATCCCTTCCATTATACACAAACATTGCAATACTTACTATCTCCCCTATCAGCTTCCCTTGCCAACCTGGAGAACACTGGTTAAAATACTTCTTAATATCTGGGGCCGCTTGATCTACAAATAAGGAGACAAGCAAAGACCCATTTTGCAGGGCTTCAGGGTCAATTCCCCCGTCTAGTTAATGCCTTGTTGGCATTCTTTTTCCTTTGTCCAATTAACCATTCTTCTAACCCTTTTTGACATAATCTTAATGCATCTAATTCTGCCTCAGTCTGATAATTCCTGTCTGGCTCTGCGTCTGGCCACACAGTCCTACCACCCGGAGCAGCAGCCTGTTCTCTATTTTTCTGCAAAATCAACACTCGTTCTTCAGAGGTAAATACAGTTTCCAGTAACCAACAAACATCAGACCAAGCAGGGTCATATGCTCTAAAAATTCCCCTAATCATTTGCTGAAGCTTTTCCAGGTCTTCCTAGAGTCAAGGCATTTGTTGCTGCCATACCACCAAATCTACCGGGCCAAACGGCACGCATACTCTTGTTACGGTTGCAGCTGCGCCTGCCGCCAGAGGAGGAATAATTACCTCCTTCGGCAGGGCTTGCACAGCTGTTGAAGGGAAAGCAGGAGGTGCAGAAGGAGGAACAGAAGGAGTAATAGAGTTGATCGAAGACAAAGGACACAGAGACACACCTAGAGCAGCTGCCTGAGCTTGCATGAACAGCAATGACTAAGTCTCCAAATCAAAGGAATTATGTAGAATTACACAAATTCAATTCACCAACACCTCACCTCTTTCTGGTTGGTCCCAGTCCACTCCCTGAGACAGACAGAAATAGATGAATTCACCGGGTCTCCGGATCAGGTGCTCCCCAAGAGGCGCCAGAGTCAACCAATGGACTGGTCCCATCTGGGCTACAAATTCTGTTGCAGAAGTGACTTAGGATGTTTGTTGACCGAGGAACAAAGGGACACAAGGGTAGAACTACAAAAGGTTTATTTCATGATCATGAGAACCCTCCTCCATAACAGAAGGTATCCAAAGGGATTTTCAAGGAGTTTATATACAATTTGAAATGAAAGGCTAAGCATAATCATCCAATAGCACACAGACACACTTCTGCCCTCTCCTGTCATGTTCAGCACCTTTGATGTATTCTCAGACATCCGGTATTGTGTTGCCTCTTGCCACCTGGCAGTTAACACAGGACCTTCTGAGATCCAGATGTTCCCCTTCAATTGCCAAATACAAGTTATTGTTTATTATTATTCTCCTTAGGGCAACCTGCTACCACTTCTTCTCACAATTGTTATCTAACAAGCTAAACTCAGAAGCTACAGCATAAGAATCTTCCCCCAACAAGACAGGCAGAGGATCTTGACCCAGGCCAGCAAACCAGACCACCTACAACTGGACATAAAGCAAGCAAGAGCCACGCTCCCCAAGACCACACAACAAGACGGTATCTCCCTGGCTAGCTAACAAGCCAAAACTACACTCTAGTAAAGAGCCAGCCAGCCAGAGACCCTCGTCTGCTAGCCAAAAATAGCATCTCCCATGGAGAAGACTGCCAGAGTTATGAACAGCAGCCACAGCCACAGGTGATACCTAAAACTGGTCACTCATAGCTCTATCTTCGGCCGGCTGCACTCGTGCTTGGCCCAAAGCGTTCAGACAGAACCAAAATCACCCACATACAAATGAGCCAGAGCTGGGACAAGCATGGTAGGGCCCTGACTGGCTGGTCAGGGCAAATAGTATAGGGCTCTGGTTGGCTGGCTGGGGCAAATGGACTATGGCTGTGGCTGGCTGGCTGGGATAAACGATGTAGGGCTCTGGCTGGCCGGCAAGAGCCCTACACCAGGTACCTTAGAGAGTCATCCAGAGCCCTACCCCACTTGCCCCCACCACCCAGCCACAGCCCTAGCGCACTTGCCCTTGACAGCCTGCCAGAGCCCTACACCATTTGCTCCAGCCAGTGCAATAACCCACTTCTAAAAAAGGGCCAGCCAGAGCCCTAGCCCACTTGCCCTGTCTGGCCCGCCACAGCCCTACACCATTTGCCCAGGGCGGCCAGCCACAGCCCTACACCATTTGCCCCACCTGGCCAGCCACAGCCCTACCCCACTTGCCCAGGCCAGCCACCGGGAGCCCTGAACCATTCGCCCCGACCGGCTGCCCGGAGCCCTGCACCATTCGCCCGGAGCCCTGTACCATTCACCCAGGCCAGCCGCCCAGAGCCCTACACCATTCGCCCTACATCATTTGGCCAGAGCCCTACCACACTTGCCCGGGCCGACCGCCCGGAGCCCTGCACCATTCGCCCCACACCATTCGCCTGGGCCGGCCGCCCTAAGCCCTGCACCGTTCGACTGGGCCGGCCGCCCCGAGCCTTGCACTGTTCGCACGGAGGCCTGCACCATGCGCCCTAGACCTTTCGCCCAGCCGAGCTGGCGGAACCCCTACCGCACTTGCCTGAAACGGCCAGGCGGCCGGAACCCTACCGCACTTGCCTGGGTCGGCCGGAGCCCTACCGCACTTGCCCGGGCAGAGCCTTACCGCACTTGCCCGGGCTGGCGGGCGCCCTACCGCACTTGCCCAGGCGGGCCAGCCGCCCGCAGCCCTACCGCACGTGCCCAGGACAGCCGGAGACCTCCCGCACTTCCCCAGGCGGGCCGGAGCACTACTGCACTTGCCCGGGCACAGCCCTACAACACTTGCCCGTTTTGGCGGGCCCGCTAGACCCTACCGCACTGGCCTGGCCGGAGCCTTACCGCACTTAGCCAGGCCAGGCGGTTGGAGCCCTACTACAATTGGTCGACACGGCCGGCCAGAGCCCTACCGTGCTTAGTCGGCCCGACCCTACCGCACTTGCCCGGGACGGCCGGAGCCCTACCGCACGTGACCGGCCTGGCTGGAGCCCTACCGCATGTGCCCGGGATGGCCGGAGCCCTACCGCACGTGCCCGGGATGGCCGGAGCCCTACCGCACTTGGGCAGGCCAGCCGGCCAGAACACTACCGTGCATGGCTGGGCTGGCCAAAGCCCTATTGCACTTGGTCCCACCGGCCGCAGCCCTACCGCACATGCCCGGGAAGGCTGGAGCCCTACCGCACCTGGTCCGCCCAGCTGAACCCCTACTGCACTTGCCCGGGAAGGCCGGCCGGAGCCCTACCACACTTAGCCGGGCCGACCGGCGCTCTATCGCACTTGGCCGGGACAGCAGGAGCCCTACAACACTTGGCCGGGACAGCAGGAGCCCTACCACACTTGGCCAGGCCGACCGGCGCCGTACCGCGCTTGCCTGGGCCAGCCGGAGCACTACTGCGCTTGGCTGGGCCAGCCGGCCGGAGCACTACCGCGCTTGGCCGGGCCGACTGATTGGAGCCCTACCGCACGTTCCTGGGCCGACCAGAGCCCTACCGCACGTGCCCAGGTCGGCCGGCCAGAACCCTATCGCACTTGCCCGGGCAGAGTCTTACCGCACTTGCCCGGGCGGGCAGCCGCCCGCAGCCCTACCACACGTTCCCGGGACAGCTGGAGCCCTAGCACACTTCCCTGGGCCGGCCGGAGCCCTACTGTACTTGCCCAAGCAGAGCCCTGCAACACTTGCCCGTTCTGGCGGGCCCGCCGGACCCTACCGCACTGGCCTGCCGAAGCCTTACCGCACTTGGCCAGGCCAGGCGGCTAGAGCCCTACCACACTTGGTCGACACGGCCGGACGGAGCCCTACCGTGCTTGGTCGGCCCGAGCCCTACTGCACTTGCCCGGGACGGCCGGAGCCCTACCGCGCTTCGTCGGGTCGGCCGGCTGGAGCCCTACTGCACTTGCCCGGCCCGGCCGGAGCCCTACCGCACGTGCCCAGGATGGCCGGAGCCCTACGGCATGTGCCCAGGATGGCCGGAGCCATACTGCACGTGCCCGGGCCGACCGGAGCCCTACCGCACTTGGATGGGCCGGTCGGAGCACTACTGCACTTGGCCAGGCCGGCCGGCCGGAACCCTATCGCGCATGGCCGGGCTGGCCAGAGCCCTATCGCACTTGGTCCGCCCGGACGCAGCCCTGCCACACGTGCACGGGAAGGCCGGAGCCCTACAGCACTTGGTCCGCCCGGCCGAACCCCTACCGCACTTGCCTGGGACGGACGGACGGAGCACTACCGCGCTTGCCTGGGACGGCCGGAGCACTACCGCGCTTGCCCGGGACGGCCGGAGCCCTACTCAACTTGGCCAAGCCAACTGGCACCCTAACGCGCTTCGCCAGGAAGGCCGGAGCCCTACCACGCTTGGCTGGGACAGCTGGAACCCTGCCACGCTTGCCCGGGATGGCCGGAGCCCTACCGCGCTTGCCCGGGACGGCCAGAGCCCTACCGCAGTTGGCCGGGCAGAGCCCTACAACACTTGCCCGTGCTGGTGGGCCCGCTGGACCCTACTGCAGTGGCCTGGCCGGAGCCCTACTGCACTTAGCCAGGCCAGGCGGCTGGAGCCCTAACACACTTGGTCGACTAGGTCAACTGGAGCCATACCGCACTTGGCCGGGCCGAACGGAGCACTACCGCACCTGGCCAGGCCGACTGACCGGAGCCCTACCGCGCGTTCCTGGGCCGACCAGAGCCCTACCGCACGTGCCCGGGTCGGCCGGCCGGAACCCTACCGCGCTTGCCCAGGTCGACCGGCCGGACCCCACCGCGCTTGGCCAGCCCGGCCGGAGCCCCACCGCGCTTGGCCGGGACGGACGGCTGGAGCCCTACCACGCTTGGCTGGGACAGATGGAGCCCTACCGCGCTTGGCCAGCCTGGCCAGAGCCCTACCACGCTTTCCCAGGCAGAGCCCTACAACATTTGCCCGTGCTGGCGGGCCCACTGGACGCTTCTGCATTGGCCTGGCCAGAGCCCTACTGCACATAGCCAGGCCAGCCGGCTGGAGCCCTACCACACTTGTTCGACCAGGTTGGCCGGAGCCATACCGGACATGGCTGGGCCGACCGGAGCACTACCGCACTTGGCCGGGCCAACCGCAGCCCTACCGCACGTGCCCGGGTCGGCCGGCTGGAACCCTACCACACGTGTCCGGGCCGACCGGAGCCCTACCGCACATGCCCGGGTCGGCCGGCCCGAGCCCTACCGCGCTCGGCCGGCCCGGCCGCAGCCCTACCGCACGTGCCTGGGCCAGCGGGCCGGAGCCCTACCGCACTCGGCCGGCCCGGCCGGAGCCCTACCGCACTTAGTCGGGCTGACTGGAGCCCTACCGCATGTTCCTGGGCCGACCAGAGCCCTACCGCACGTGCCCGGGTTGGCCGGCCGGAACCCTACCGCACGTGCCCGGGTCGGCCGGAGCACTACCTCACGTGCCCGGGAAGGCCAGAGCCCTACCGTGCTCGGCCCGGCCTACCGGAGCCCTACCGCGCTCGGCCGGCCCGGCCGGCTGGAGCCCTACCGCACTTGCCCGGGATGGCCGGAGCCATACTGTACGTGCCCGGGCCGACCGGAGCCCTACCGCACTTGGATGAGCCGGTCGGAGCACTACCGCACTTGCCCGGGCCGGCTGGAGCACTACCAGGCTTGGCCGGGACGGCAGGAGCCCTACTCAACTTGGCCACGCCAACTGGCACCCTACCGCGCTTGGGCAGGAAGGCCGGAGCCCTACTGCATGTGCCCAGGCCGACCGGAACCCTACTGCACCTAGCCGGGCCAGCCGCAGCCCTACCGCACGTGCCCGGGCAGAGCCGTACAACACTTGCCCGGGCTGGCGGGCCCGCCGTCCCTACCACACTGGCCCGGCCGGAACCCTACAGCACTTGGCCGGGCCGACCGGCCGGAGCCCTACCGCGCTCCCCTGGGCCGGCCGGAGTCCTTCCGTGCTTGGTTGGTCTGAGCCCCACCGCACTTGCCTGGGCTGGCCGGAGCCCTACCTCACTTTGCCCAGGTCGGCCAGCCGGAGCCCTACCGCACTTGCCCGGGAAGGCCGGAGCCCTACCGCACTTGCCCGGGCCAACCGGCCGGAGGCCTACCGCACTTGGCCGCGCTGGGCCAGCCGGAGCACTACCACGCTTGGCCGAGCCGGCCGGAGCCCTACCGCACTTGGTCGGGCAGAGCCCTACAACACTTGCCCGGGCTGGCGGGCCCGCTGGACCCGACTGCAGTGGCCTGGCCGGAGCCCTACTGCACTTAGCCAGGCCAGGCGGCTGGAGCCCTACCACAATTGGTCGACCACGTCGGCCGGAGCCCTACCACGCTTGGCTGGGACAGCTGGAGCCCTACCGCGCTTGGCCGGCCTGGCCAGAGCCCTACCACGCTTTCCCAGGCAGAGCCCTACAACATTTGCCCGTGCTGGCGGGCCCGCTGGACCCGACTGCAGTGGCCTGGCCAGAGCCCTACTGCACTTAGCCAGGCCAGGCGGCTGGCCCCTACCACACTTGGTCGACCAGGTTGGCCGGAGCCCTTCGGCACTTGGCCGGGCCGACCGGAGCACTACCGCACGTTCCTGGGCCGACCAGAGCCCTACCGCGCTTGCCCGGGTCGGCCAGCCGGAGCCCTACCGCATGTGCCCGGGAAGGCCGGAACCCTACCGCATGTGCCCGGGTTGGTCGGAGCCCTACCGCGCTTGGCCGGGCCGACCGGAGCCCCACCGCGCTTGGCCGGAGCCCCACCGCGCTTGGCCGGCCCGGCCGGAGCCCTACTGCTCTTGGGCGGCCTGGACAGAGCACTACCACACTTGGCCGGAATGGCCGGCCGGAGCCCTACCCCGCTTGGCTGGGACAGCTGGAGCCGTACTGCGCTTGTCCGGAACGGCCGGAGCCCTACCGCGCTTGCCTGGGCAGAGCCCTACAACAATTGCCCATGCTGGCAGGCCCGCTGGACCCGACTGCAGTGGCCTGGCCGGAGCCCTACTGCACTTAGCCAGGCCAGGCGGCTGGAGCCCTACCACACTTGGTCGACCAGGTCGGCCGGAGCCATACCACACTTGGCCGGGCCGACCGGAGCACTACCGCACTTGGCCGGGCCGACCGGAGCACTACCGCGCGTTCCTGGGCCGACCGGACCACTACCGCACGTGCCCGGGTCGGCCGGCCGGAACCCTACCACACGTGCCCGGGTCGGCCGGCCGGAACCCTACCACACGTGCCCGGGAAGGCCGGAGCCCTACCGCGCGTGCCCGGGAAGGCCGGCCGGAACCCTACCGCACGTGTCCGGGCCGACCGGAGGCTACCGCACGTGCCCGGGTCGGCCGGCCCGAGCCCTACCGCGCTCGGCCGGCCCGGCCACAGCCCTACCGCACGTGCCCGGGCCAGCGGGCCGGAGCCCTACCGCACTTAGTCGGGCTGACTGGAGCACTACCGCATGTTCCTGGGCTGACCAGAGCCCTACCGCACATGCCCGGGCTGACCGGCCGGAGCCCTACCGCGCTCCCCTGGGCCGGCCGGAGTCCTTCCGTGCTTGGTTGGTCTGAGCCCTACCGCACTTGCCTGGGCTGGCCGGAGCCCTACCTCACTTTGCCCAGGTCGGCCCGGCCGGAGCCCTACCGCACTTGCCCGGGAAGGCCGGAGCCCTACCGCACTTGCCCGGGCCAACCGGCCGGAGGCCTACCGCACTTGGCCGCGCTGGGCCAGCCGGAGCACTACCACGCTTGGCCGGCCCGGACGGCCGGAGCACTACTGCGTTTGGCCGGGCTGGCCGGAGGCCTACTGCGTTTGGCCGGACCGACAGGAGCACTACTGCGCTTGGTCAGCACGAGCCCTACCGCAATTGCCCGGGACGGCGGGAGCCCTACCGCACGTGCCCGTGCTTGCTGCCACGCCGGAGCCCTAGCGCAATTGGCCGGCCCAGTCAGCCGGCCCGGAGCCCTGCCGCACTTGGCCAGGCTGACAGGAGCACTACCACACTTGGCCGGGCCGACTGGAGCACTACCGCACTTGGCCGGGACGGCCGGATGGAGCCCTACCGCATGTGCCCAGGCCGACCGGAACCCTACTGCACTTAGCCGGGCCAGCCGCAGCCCTACCGCACGTGCCCGGGCAGAGCCGTACAACACTTGCCCGGGCTGGCGGGCCCACCGTCCCTACCACACTGGCCCGGCCAGAGCCCTACAGCACTTGGCCGGGCCGACCAGCCAGAGCCCTACCGCGCTCCCCTGGGCCGGCCGGAGTCCTTCCGTGCTTGGTTGGTCTGAGCCCTACCGCACTTGCCCGGGAAGGCCGGAGCTCTACCGCGCTTGCCCGGGCCAACCGGCCGGAGCACTACTACACTTGGCCGCGCTGGGCCAGCTGGATCACTACCATGCTTGGCCAAGCCGGCCAGAGCCCTACCGCACTTGGTCGGCCCAGACGGAGCCCTACCACACGTGCCTGGGACGGCCGGAGCCCTACCGCACTTGGCCGGGACGACCACAGCCCTACCGCACTTGGCCGGGCCAGCGGGCCGGAGCACTACCGCACTTGGCCAGGCCTGCCAGTGCCCTACTGCACTTTCCCGGGCAGAGCCCTACAACACTTGCCCGTGCTGGCGGGCCCACCGGACCCTACCGCACTGGCCTGGCCGGAGCCCTACCGCACTCGGCCGGCCCGGCCGGCCGGAGCCCTACCGCACGTTCCTGGGCTGACCAGAGCCCTACCGCACGTGCCCGGGTCGGCCGGCCGGAACCCTACCGCACGTGCCCGGGTTGGCCAGAGCACTACATCACGTGCCCGTGAAGGCCGGAGCCCTACCGCGCTTGGCCAGGTCGGCCGGCTGGAGCCCTACCGCGCTTGCCCGGGCCGGCCGGCTGGAGCCCTACCGCGCTTGCCCGGGAAGGCCGGATGGAGCCCTACCGCGCTTGGATGGGCCGTTCGGAGCACTACCGCACTTGGATGGGCCGTTCGGAGCACTACCGCACTTGGATGGGCCGTTCGGAGCACTACTCAACTTGGCCACGCCAACTGGCGCCCTACCGCGCTTGGGCAGGAAGGCCCGGAGCCCTACCGCGCTTGGCCGGGCCGACCGGCCAGAGCCCTACCGCGCTCCCCTGGGCCGGCCGGAGTCCTTCCGTGCTTGGTTGGTCTGAGTCCTACCGCACTTGCCCGGGCTGGCCGGAGCCCTACCTCACTTTGCCCAGGTCGGCCGGCCGGAGCCCTACCGCACTCGGCCGGCCCGGCCCGGCCGGCCGGAGCCCTACCGCACTCGGCCGGCCCGGCCCGGCCGGACGGAGCCCTACCGCACTCGGCCGGCCCGGCCCGGCCGGACGGAGCCCTACCGCACTTGCCCGGGATGGCCGGAGCCATACTGTACGTGCCCGGGCCGACCGGAGCCCTACCGCACTTGGATGGGCCGGTCGGAGCACTACCGCACTTGCCCGGGCCGGCTGGAGCACTACCAGGCTTGGCCGGGACGGCAGGAGCCCTACTCAACTTGGCCACGCCAACTGGCACCCTACCGCGCTTGGGCAGGAAGGCCGGAGCCCTACTGCATGTGCCCAGGCCGACCGGAACCCTACTGCACCTAGCCGGGCCAGCCGCAGCCCTACCGCACGTGCCCGGGCAGAGCCGTACAACACTTGCCCGGGCTGGCGGGCCCGCCGTCCCTACCACACTGGCCCGGCCGGAACCCTACAGCACTTGGCCGGGCCGACCGGCCGGAGCCCTACCGCGCTCCCCTGGGCCGGCCGGAGTCCTTCCGTGCTTGGTTGGTCTGAGCCCCACCGCACTTGCCTGGGCTGGCCGGAGCCCTACCTCACTTTGCCCAGGTCGGCCAGCCGGAGCCCTACCGCACTTGCCCGGGAAGGCCGGAGCCCTACCGCACTTGCCCGGGCCAACCGGCCGGAGGCCTACCGCACTTGGCCGCGCTGGGCCAGCCGGAGCACTACCACGCTTGGCCGAGCCGGCCGGAGCCCTACCGCACTTGGTCAGGCAGAGCCCTACAACACTTGCCCGGGCTGGCGGGCCCGCTGGACCCGACTGCAGTGGCCTGGCCGGAGCCCTACTGCACTTAGCCAGGCCAGGCGGCTGGAGCCCTACCACAATTGGTCGACCACGTCGGCCGGAGCCCTACCACGCTTGGCTGGGACAGCTGGAGCCCTACCGCGCTTGGCCGGCCTGGCCAGAGCCCTACCACGCTTTCCCAGGCAGAGCCCTACAACATTTGCCCGTGCTGGCGGGCCCGCTGGACCCGACTGCAGTGGCCTGGCCAGAGCCCTACTGCACTTAGCCAGGCCAGGCGGCTGGCCCCTACCACACTTGGTCGACCAGGTTGGCCGGAGCCCTTCGGCACTTGGCCGGGCCGACCGGAGCACTACCGCACGTTCCTGGGCCGACCAGAGCCCTACCGCGCTTGCCCGGGTCGGCCAGCCGGAGCCCTACCGCATGTGCCCGGGAAGGCCGGAACCCTACCGCATGTGCCCGGGTTGGTCGGAGCCCTACCGCGCTTGGCCGGGCCGACCGGAGCCCCACCGTGCTTGGCCGGAGCCCCACCGCGCTTGGCCGGCCCGGCCGGAGCCCCACCGCGCTTGGCCAGGTAGGCTGGAGCCCTACTGCTCTTGGGCGGCCTGGACAGAGCACTACCACACTTGTCCGGAACGGCCGGAGCCCTACCGCGCTTGCCTGGGCAGAGCCCTACAACAATTGCCCATGCTGGCGGGCCCGCTGGACCCGACTGCAGTGGCCTGGCCGGAGCCCTACTGCACTTAGCCAGGCCAGGCGGCTGGAGCCCTACCACACTTGGTCGACCAGGTCGGCCGGAGCCCTACAGCACTTGGCCGGGCCGACCGGAGCACTACCGCACTTGGCCAGGCCGACCGGAGCACTACCGCACGTTCCTGGGCCAACCAGAGTCCTACCGCACGTGCCCGGATCGGCCGGCCGGAACCCTACCGCAGGTGCCCGGGTTGGTCGGAGCCCTACCGCGCTTGGCCGGGCCGGCCGGAGCCCTTCCGCTCTTGGCCGGTCCGACCGGAGCCCTACCGTGCTTGGCCGGGCCGGCCGGCCGGACCCCTACCGCGCTTGGCCGGGACGGCCGGAGCCCTTCCGCTCTTGGCCGGTCCGACCGGAGCCCTACCGCGCTTGGCCGGGACGGCTGGACGGACCCCTGCCGCGCTTGGCCGGGACGGCCGGCCGGAGCCCTGCCGCGCTTGGCCGGGACGGCCGGCCGGAGCCCTGCCGCGCTTGGCCGGCCAGAACCCTACAATACTTGCCCGTGCTGGCAGGCCCGCTGGACCCGACTGCAGTGGCCTGGCCAGAGCCCTACTGCGATTAGCCGGGCCAGCCGGCTGGAGCCCTAACACACTTGGTCAACTAGGTCGGCTGGAGCCATACCACACTTGGCCGGGCCGACCGGAGCACTACCGCACTTGGCCGGGCCGACCGGAGCACTACCGCGCGTTCCTGGGCCGACCGGAGCACTACCGCACGTGCCCGGGTCGGCCGGCCGGAACCCTACCACACGTGCCCGGGTCGGCCCGCCGGAGCCCTACCGCGCGTGGCCGGGCCGGCCGGAGCCCTACCGTGCGTGGCCGGGCCGGCCGGAGCCCTACCGCGCGTGGCCGGGCCGGCCGGCATGAACCCTACCGCACGTGCCCGGGTCGGCCGGCATGAACCCTACCACACGTGCCCGGGAAGGCCGGAGCCCTACCGCGCTTGGCCGGGCCAACCGCAGCCCTACCGCACGTGCCCGGGTCGGCCGGCCGGAACCCTACCGCACGTGTCCAGGCCGACCGGAGCCCTACCGCACGTGCCCGGGTCGGCCGGCCCGAGCCCTACCGCACTTAGTCGGGCTGACTGGAGCACTACCGCATGTTCCTGGGCTGACCAGAGCCCTACCGCACATGCCCGGGCCGACCGGCCGGAGCCCTACCGCGCTCCCCTGGGCCGGCCGGAGTCCTTCCGTGCTTGGTTGGTCTGAGCCCTACCGCACTTGCCTGGGCTGGCCGGAGCCCTACCTCACTTTGCCCAGGTCGGCCCGGCCGGAGCCCTACCGCACTTGCCCGGGAAGGCCGGAGCCCTACCGCACTTGCCCGGGCCAACCGGCCGGAGGCCTACCGCACTTGGCCGCGCTGGGCCAGCCGGAGCACTACCACGCTTGACCGGCCCGGACGGCCGGAGCACTACCGCGTTTGGCCGGGCTGGCCGGAGGCCTACTGCGTTTGGCCGGACCGACAGGAGCACTACTGCGCTTGGTCAGCACGAGCCCTACCGCAATTGCCCGGGACGGCGGGAGCCCTACCGCACGTGCCCGTGCTTGCCGCCACGCCGGAGCCCTAGCGCAATTGGCCGGCCCAGTCAGCCGGCCCGGAGCCCTGCCGCACTTGGCCAGGCTGACAGGAGCACTACCACACTTGGCCGGGCCGACTGGAGCACTACCGCACTTGGCCGGGACGGCCAGATGGAGCCCTACCGCATGTGCCCAGGCCGACCGGAACCCTACAGCACTTGGCCGGGCCGACCAGCCAGAGCCCTACCGCGCTCCCCTGGGCCGGCCGGAGTCCTTCCATGCTTGGTTGGTCTGAGCCCTACCGCACTTGCCCGGGAAGGCCGGAGCTCTACCGCGCTTGCCCGGGCCAACCGGCCGGAGCACTACTACACTTGGCCGCGCTGGGCCAGCTGGATCACTACCATGCTTGGCCAAGCCGGCCAGAGCCCTACCGCACTTGGTCGGCCCAGACGGAGCCCTACCACACGTGCCTGGGACGGCCGGAGCCCTACCGCACTTGGCCGGGACAACCACAGCCCTACCGCACGTGCCTGGGCCAGCGGGCCGGAGCACTACCGCACTTGGCCAGGCCTGCCGGTGCCCTACTGCACTTTCCCGGGCAGAGCCCTACAACACTTGCCCGTGCTGGCGGGCCCACCGGACCCTACCGCACTGGCCTGGCCGGAGCCCTACTGCACTTGGCCGGGCCAGGTGACTTGAGCCCTACCACACTTCCCCGGGATGGCCCGAGCACTACCGTAATCATCCGGGCAAAGCCCTACCGCACTCGGCCGGCCCGAGCCCTACCGCACGTTCCGGGGCTGACCAGAGCCCTACCGCACGTGCCCGGGTCAGCCGGCCGGAACCCTACCGCACATGCCCGGGTTGGCCAGAGCACTACATCACGTGCCCGTGAAGGCCGGAGCCCTACTGCGCTTGGCCAGGTCGGCCGGCTGGAGCCCTACCACGCTTGCCCGGGCCGGCCGGCTGGAGCCCTACCGCGCTTGCCCGGGCCGGCCGGCTGGAGCCCTACCGCGCTTGGATGGGCCGTTTGGAGCACTACCGCACTTGGATGGGCCGTTCGGAGCACTACCGCACTTGGCCAGGATGGCAGGAGCCCTACTCAACTTGGCCACGCCAACTGGCGCCCTACCGCGCTTGGGCAGGAAGGCCGGAGCCCTACCGCGCTTGGCCGGGCCGACCGGCCGGAGCCCTACCGCGCTCCCCTGGGCCGGCCGGAGTCCTTCCGTGCTTGGTTGGTCTGAGTCCTACCGCACTTGCCCGGGCTGGCCGGAGCCCTACCTCACTTTGCCCAGGTCGGCCGGCCGGAGCCCTACCGCACTCGGCCGGCCCGGCCCGGCCGGACGGAGCCCTACCGCACTCGGCCGGCCCGGCCCGGCCGGACGGAGCCCTACCGCACTCGGCCGGCCCGGCCCGGCCGGACGGAGCCCTACCGCACTCGGCCGGCCCGGCCCGGCCGGACGGAGCCCTGCCGCCCTTGGCCGGGCCCGCCGGACCCCTACCCACCTTGTGCTAGCCAGCCAGCCACGGCCCCACCGCACTTGCCCCGGCTTGCCAGCCAGGGCCCTACACCGTCTCTGCTCAGGCCGGCCAGCCAGCCAGGGCCCTACACCATTTGCCCGGGCCAGCCAGCCAGAGCCCCTACACCATTTTTCAGGGCCAGCCAGAACCTTACACCATTCTCCCAGGCCCGCTGGCCAGGGCCCCTACACCATTCTGCACAGGGTGGCCAGCAAAAGTCCTACACCACTTACCTTGGATGGTCATCCAGAGCACTACCCCATTTGCCTGAGCTGTCTCGCCAGAGCCCTACCCCACTTGTCCTAGCTGGCCAGCCAGAACCACAGAACATTTGCCCCAGCAGGCCAGCCAGATCCCTACACCATTTGGCCCCTCCGGTCAGTCGGCACACTACCCTACTTCCCCAGCCGGCCAGCCAGAGCCCTAGCCCACTTGCGTGTCGGGCCACCCCAAGCCCTATACCACTTGCACCGGGCGGCCAGCCAGAGCCCCGCACTGTTTGCCCCGGCCGGCCAGCCAGAGTCCTAATACACTTCCCTGAGGCGGTCAGGCAGAGACACAGATCTCCAGCTGACTCAAGTCAGCAGTCACACCATCATGAACCAAAGGGAAATTAAACAGGTACTTACAAAAAGGACACTGTATGCAAAGTATACAGTTCACCTAACTCCTCCTGCTCAACGTTCTCCAGCTCCCTGAAGTCCAAGCCCTGCTGCCTATCACCCTAGCGCCCTGCTGCCTATCACCCTAGCGCCCTGCTGCCCAGGAGTCCTGCACAGAGGGAGGCAGAGCTGCGAGGGCCTTTTGCAGCCCCTGCTCCCCCAGCACCCTCACAGCTCCCCTCCCCAGGCCACACTGAGCCTGCCCAGCAAGCCCTCAGCTGGGTATGGAGAGCCACACCCACATTCCAGAACCCACCCATCACAATGCAGCTAACAATCACCAGCCAGCCAATCCGGAGGCAGCTGACAGAGGCCCTAGAAGCTTCTGGAAGGCATGGCACAGGGAAGCCATTACCTGGTGGTTTACATGTCTACAAAGGCTGCCAGAATGGCCAGAGAAAGCCATGTGGTGAAACAAGGTGAAAATAAAACCCACACAGAGAAGCTGCTGCCCAGAGGCATGAAACAGCCACAGCAGCCGGCTGCTGGCGTACGCCAGGCCCATGGCAGCTCCCGCAGCCAGCCCTGGGCCCAAGAGCCCCAGCAGTGCTTTGCCCAGGCCAGTGGCACAGCACAAGGGTTTACCAGGCAGCTCTGGCAGCCTTCAAGCGTAACCTCCTACCAAACCAGACACCGCTCTGCTGTCCCTCGCTGCATAGCCTCACGTGCAGCCCCGGTCGCAGGGCTGGTGTCTGGGTGTGAGAGGAAGGACAGGCCCGAAACCCTGAGGAAGCTTGCACTAAATTGTTGCCAAATTAATTGCAAATTGCTCCTAATAGCGTCAAGAAGTCTATTGCAAACCCAGAACATAGAAGATCTTACCGTTAAACATGCAAGACTAATATTTTAAAGAGTAATGACATGCATAGAAAGTTGAGGAATTTTGACTATTAAAAACTACAGTCCCTTACTCTTTCCTTCAGAGATGTGGTATACTTACACCTGTTGTACCCTCTTAACTGAATGATAGACCCCTGTAAGCTTTCTTTTCCAATGTGAAGTCATGTAGTTAGTGCAGCAGACATCCAAAGTTCCCACAGTTAAACATTTGCAAGTTGAAACCAGCCAAGGAATTTGCAATATTAGTACTGAGTTTTCTCCTTGTAAGCAGGAAGACGCTCTAAGCTCACAACCCACTTTGGAAACCCCTTTTCCATTACATCCTCCAATTTGCAACTTTTAGTAGCCATTCTCAAATCCACCGAAGCTTTCTCACTCAGTTTTCAGACACTTCGTACTCATCAGCTCTTAATTTTTCATCACACTACAAGATTGGGTATCTCCAGAAGTGTCATTCGTTGTAGTCAGATCATGATGTTTCTCAGTCAAAATCTACATTCGCTGAATTCTTGTAGATCAACAGCAGAATCAGCTTTTTCAATTTTTTTTCCTATAAGTTCCTATTTTTTTCCCAATAGGAACTTAAAGAACTCTTACACCATGAAGACTCATAAGCTCACACCACAGACTGGAAGGTAAACCTGAATTTTGCCTTCAGACACAATATTTTCTGTGATAAGCCTGAATGTGAGCTAGCAGGTGGCCCCTTCAAAAAAATGACATTTCCTTTCTGAACATGGTAAGTGGAGCAACAGCTATGAAGACAGCTATACTCAGGGAGTTATTACCCTGAGTACTTTAAAATTCAACAAGAATATTGTGGTCCGTTTTGAGAATCAAGAAGGATGTAGACAGATTGTACACTCTACAGCAAAGCAAGAATGACCCTGTGGGAACAAGATGAGAAAGGGGTTGGGTTTGGGGTTTCTGCCCATGAAGGAAGGCAGTCAGGAAGTAGGATTGCAATCACAATCATCTGTTTGCTCTGAAGAGACACCAACAATGTGGCTTTGCCTACAGCAGGGTTAGAATACAAAGCCATAGATTTTTATCTACAGAAAGAACATGTATTAAGATATATTTAAACAGCAAAACAGATTACATAAACAATCCCAGCTCATAATGACATTCAGGAACACCATTTTAGTAATAACAAAAAAACTCTTTTATTCAACATTCTGTAAGAAAAGATACTTCAGGAAACATACAAACAGCACTTGTAACTAAGATAAAGCCATCTTAAAATTACTACACACCATTTAAGATAAAATTTAACACAGGCATTGCAGAAAATTCAACATCTGATTACCAAGGCCATTCCTTAATAGCAATTACATATATGGCTATACCCATTGCTAGCAATGTTCTGTTTTGTTCCCTTTTCTTTTTTCCTTCTAAAACAGTTCCTAAATAAAAGTTGCTGCGTGTTCTTCACTACAGTTTCCATCTCCTAATACAGTTTGAACTGACTTACCACCTAAGCAGCACATTCCTCTAAGCAAACAACAGAAGTATAATCATGCTTAAATCTGCCAAGTTAAAAACTGTGGTTTTATTAACATTGTATGTGTTAAGCAAACCACCCATGTCCACTGAGTTGTTAGGCTGTTCCCTCATCCATCCAGTCAGGTGCAGGGACCACCCAAGAGGAGATGGGAACTGAAGTCAGAGCCCTAATCTAGCCTTCAGAAATCCCTGAGGTCCTCCTCTTTTCACAGTGACACCTCTTAGTGGAGACAAAGAGAAGCAGGGGCTGAACTCTTCTCAGGGCTGATTACCATGTCTGCTTTCCAAGGGGCTCCTCATGGGTTTTCCTGGAAGACCTGTAGCAGAGGGAAGAGAAGGGCATCAGCTCTGGAAAACAAGCTGATCCACAGAGATATTTCTCTTCAGGCTTCCAGCCAATTCTTCAAAGCAAACAAAGAATCAGATTTATAGGAGGAACAGCAGAATTGCAAGGTTAGCTCAAAGCCAGCTAACAGAGAAGGGAAGAGTCCAAACATCAAGTCCAACACTGTGGACATCTTTCCTGGCAAATCTAACGGGAAAAACTGCATACTAAATCTCCAGACTTGTCTTCTGGGAGTCCCCTTGTGCTCTTCTTGATCAAAGCATACTGAAAGGACATGTGTCCTTCACTACTTTTCCAGGACTCTATGGATCCTGAAGGCACATAGTCTGAATTACACAAAACAACATAGTCGTCCTTCAACAGGACATTGGTTGAGAGAGTCCCTTGGGAGACAGTCCTGAAGGGCAAAGGGGTCCAGGAAGGATGGACATTCTTCAAGAAGGAAATCTTAATGGCTCAGGACCAGGCTATTCCCATGCACCGCAAGATGAACTGCCGAGGAAGACGACCGGCCTGGCTGAACAGGGATCTTTGGCTAGGACTCAAGAAAAAAAGGAGAGTTTTATTATCTCTGGAAAAAAGGGCAGGCAGCTCAGGAAGAGTACAAGGATCTTGTTAGGTCATGCAGAGAGGAAATTAGAAAGGCAAAAGCTCAGTTAGAACTCAATCCAGCCACTATTGTAAGAGACAACAAAAAAAGTTTTTACAAATATGTTAACAATAAAAAGAAAGCCAAGGAGAATATCTAACCTTTAACGGATACAGAGAGGAACATTGCCACCAGAGATGAGGAAAAGGCTGAGGTACTTAAAGCCTTCTTTGCCTCAGTTGTTAATAGTGAGACCAGCTATCCTCAGGGTACTCTGCCCCCTGAGCTGGAAGGCAAGGATGAAGAGCAGAATATACCCCCCATAATCCAGGAGGAAATAGTGACCTACTACGCCATCTGGACACTCACAAATCTATGGGACCTGATGGGATCCATCCAAGAGTACTGAGGGAACTGGCGGAGGTGCTCGCCAAGCCACTCTCTATCATTTATCAGCAATCCTGGTCAACGGGGGAGGTCCCAGATGACTGGAGGCTTCCCAATGTGACGCCCATTTACAAGAAGGGTCGGAGGGAGGATCCGGGGAACTACAGGCCTGTCAGCCTGACCTCGGTACTGGGGAAGATTATGGAACGGTTCATTTTGAGTGCGCTCACATGGCATGTGCAGGACAACCAGGGGATCAAGCCCAGTCAGCATGGATTCATGAAAGGCAGGTCCTGCTTGACCAACCTGATCTCCTCCTATGACCAGGTGACCCGCCTAGTGGATGAGGGAAAGGCTGTGGATGTTGTCTACCTGGACTTCAGTAAAGCCTTTGACACTGTCTCTCATGGCATACTCCTTGAGAAGCTGGCAGCTCATGGCTTAGACAAGTGTATTCTTCGCTGGGTAAAAAACTGGCTGGATGGACGAGCCCAGAGGGTTGTGGTGAATGGAGTTAAATCCAGTTGGTGGTGGGTCACAAGTGGTGTTCCCCAGGGCTCATTATTGGGGCCAGTTCTGTTTAGTATCTTTATCAATGATCTGGATGAGGGGATCAAGTGCACCCTCAGCAAGTTTGCAGATGACACCAAGTTAGGAGGGAGGGCTGATCTGCTCGAGGGTGGGAAGGCTCTACAGAGGGATCTGGACAGGCTGGATCAATGGGCCGAGGCCAACTGTATGAGGTTCAACAAGGCCAAGTGCCGGGTCCTGCACTTTGGTCCCAGCAACCCCGTGCAGCGCTACAGGCTTGGGGAAGAGTGGCTGGAAAGCTGCCCGGCAGAGAAAGACCTGGGGGTGCTGGTTGACAGCCGGCTGAATATGAGCCATCAGTGTGCCCAGGTGGCCAAGAAGGCCAACGGCATCCTGGCCTGTATCAGAAATAGTGTGGCCAGCAGGAGCAGGGAAGTGATTGTTCCCCTGTACTCAGCACTGGCGAAGCCACACCTCGAGTACTGTGTTCAGTTTTGGGTCCCTCTCTACAGGAAAGACATTGAGGTGCTGGAGCGTGTCCAGAGAAGGGCAACAAAGCTGGTGAGGGGCCTGGAGCACAAGTCTTATGAGGAGCGGCTGAGGGAACTGGGGCTGTTTAGTCTGGAGAAAAGGAGGCTGAAGGAAGATGTTATTGCTCTCTACAACTACCTGAAAGGAGGTTGTAGTGAGGTGGGTGCTGGTCTCTTCTGTCAGGTGGCTGGAGATAGGATGAGAGGAAATGGCCTCAAGTTGCGGCAGGGGAGGTTTAGACTGGATATTACGAAAAATTTCTTTGCTGAAAGGGTTGTCAGGCATTGGAACAGGCTGCCCAGGGAAGTGGTTGAGTCACCATCCCTGGAGGTATTCAAAAAACACATAGACAAGGCACTTCAGGACATGGTTTAGAGGGCATGGTTGATGGTTGGACTCAATGATCTTGAAGGTCTTTTCCAACCTAAATGATTCTATGATTCAAGTCCTCAAATCCTGGAGGACTGCAATAATTAATTCTGCAGGAGCACAGCCATCAAATACTGGGTAATGGAGTGGTCAAAACCTAGTGGAAGGCAGTCCTCAAATCCTGGAGGACTGCAGTGCTCAGATTCCGGATGGGTGGTGTTCTCAACATTTGGGGCAAGCCACATTTCATTAACTGCAGCAGAAGGCTTTACGGCTTTCATACGTTTGAGCCTTGGCAGCTTGGGTCTTTCTCCATCTGGAAGGAAAAGTCTCAGTTGAGTAAAAATCTCTTACATGCCACAGACTAGACATGATTATGATATAGACACAGGAAAAACATGTGGCCAGAACTTGGCAAAGACTAGCCAAATAATATGTGCAAAGCAGCCAAAGAATATGTGCAAAAGGACCCCCTCTACTTCCCATCCTCTGGGAGGGAGAGAAGCATGGAGCAAGAGAGGTCAGGTCAGCCCCTCACCAAAGCAGCTGGTGAGCTACAGGCTGCTGACCAGCTACTCGCAGACAGTGGGGCACCCGGTGCCATATCTCACAGCACACGCTCCCTCATCACTTGAACACAGGGCAGGCTTAGCCATGGCCAGGCCTTCAACAGGTAGATGGAAATGGGGGAGATGAGAGACCCCTGGGTGAGCACTTGCCTGCAGAACAGCACCAATGGGCATGAGCACTCGCTGCAACTCCTCTATCAGCCACTCCCTCCTGCCTCTCACTTGCACAAAGTAGGAGCGGACACCTGTGGTTACAGCAGGGCTCAGGCACAGCTGTAACTCAGATTTGTATATTTACTGAAAACTCAGAAAAAATGTAAATTGAAACCTAAGTCTCTGCCATCTCTCAAGTAGAACATCTGAGTTTCACTTCACTTTACCCACTACCTCCATCACTTTCTAGAACTACAAAACACAGCAGGAAAAGGAGCCCAAGAAGAGACATCTATTCCATGAACCACCCAGTTCACATGTGATACCTCTAGTGTTGCAGCACTTAGCACTCAAATGCAGGAATCACTTCTGTCCACAAGAGAAGCCATTGGACTCCTCACACACTCACCTTAGGGGTGACAGCAGGGTCTGCTCCCTTTGCTCCCTGCAGATCACGTCTTGGTGTTGAGAGGACAGGGTCTCCAGGCTGATGAGCTGCATGTGGCAAACACTATGCGACAGCCGGCTCTGAGCTAGGGTGGAAACTCCTCCCACCAAGAGAGAGTGACTGTGCAAGGATCCCAAAAGGGAAGAGGGAAGAGAGCATAGGGGAGGACAGAAGGACAGACAGATGGAAGGAAGGATCACTGAAGTTAATATAGGAGAGACACTGTCTGCCCTGCACAGTCTGAACCACCCCCTCTGCCCAGAAAGTGTGATGCCTAATAAATGTGCAGGGCAATTGGAAGAAGAAGGGAAAGCACCAGCCATCCCCAGGCAGTGAGTAGCTAACAGGAACCGTAAGTCTCTGCACACAGCTGAAGAGGACACAGCCCACTAGGCTAGGGTAGGAAGGGCCTGAGACTGCAAAAAACTCATTATCTAGATAGTCCAAGTCCAGTGCACATGTGATTACGCTGGTATTAATGCTGTCAGCAGCTCTGAGTACTTTGAGTAATTTGGATCTCTCAAATTTCAGGTATTTCTGTGCTAGAGAAAGATCCCCTTGATTACAATATTCAGTTTAAATAAGACAATCAGGCCTCACTAAACCACACCCAGACAAGTCAACACTCTTGGCTCCCTCACTGTGCCCAATAGAAAGCCATACAGTGATAGATACTAGAACAAGGACTGTTTTCATCCCTTTCTTCACGTTCCTCAGGATTGTCCCTCTCATCTGTAAGGATCAAACTTGCAAGTTGAATGCTTGGTACTGTGATCCAAACTTAAGGCAAGTCAAGTAAAAAGCAGACAAATACACTTAAAACATTTGCAGGAAGAGGTGGAAGAATTGATACCCAGCATATCACCCAATTCCCTATAGCTCATCCCTTACTAAGTAAAAGTAAGGCTCAGGAGCACATAACTAAAGATAATGGCTCTGAGGTGTGTCTCACTGCTCTGAACCATGGAGAATATTCTACCCACTGATCTTCTTGTATTTTTCAGTCTCTTCATGCACACATCCCCCCACCCCCAAGAATGCGCCCTCCCCCTAATTCTCTTTTCTCTCTGACCTTTCCTCTCCTCTGTTTAGCTTAAAGCCTTTCAAATCACTACCCACTCCTTCCTTACATATGGGATAAACTACTTTTTGTCTACATTAGCTATGTGCTGGACCAACTTTGCATTTGAACTGCAAAGCGCCTCCAGGTAATAACAGCTTCTTGTCAGAGAAGATCATCATCTTTCATCCTTCAGGCCACACAGACCCGCTCTCTCCTCACCTTATGCATTGCTCCAGGGACCCATGATTCTCATTCCCATCTTGCCCCCATTTGGGTGTGAGCTACTTAAAACTGCCAAACCAGATGATCTTCCATTTGGATTAAAATCTCACACAGGCCTCGGAGCTAACAGGGAGCTCCTGAGCAGCAGCAGCACAGCTTCATGCATACTGCACAACACTGCCATGGTTGAGCCCAGTTAAATGCTTACCCACACCGCTCCAACAGTGACACGGTGTCTGGGCTTGGGGATGTCACATCATGTTCAGGCTAGGGTGACTGACTCAGGAGTAAACATGGGTTCCCCCTCACTGCCTGCACCCACCAACACTGTGCTCCTGATAGCATATGTCCATACATTCTGTATATGTCTAAATATTTTGATGGTTTTAATATTTTGTACCAGTCATGGAAACTGGTTTGCTGCTAGATGACTGTAAAAGTGAGATTTGGTAAATAATTATTAGAAATCTTATACTAACACTATGATTGAAACAATAGACAAAAGTGTAGCCAAGCAATTAACTAGTAGAGGTAGTTACTCATAAGTTTTGCAGTTCTTTGCTCTTACAACTAGATGTTCCTGTACAATAGATGAGAACAATGTTGAAACTGACCACATGTGATTGAAACTGCGTTAAGCTTTAAGATCAAAGAACAAGGACAAGAACAAAGAATTCAAGGACAGCCAACAGAATCTCAAATGGGTCGGTGGTCGTAAAAGCAGCCCTTCGACTCAAATGAATTCGTCATTGCGCATGATTGGATGTAGGCAGTACTATGATAATCAGTTACAATAATTTCTATGTATACGTATACTAATCTGATTAATATGTAATTGTTACTCCATATAACCTGTTTGTGCTGAAGCTGTGGCATGCACGCTAGGTGGAATTATCCCCCGTGCATCCAGCGCTGCAATAAAGAATGCCTGCTTTCTAAAACTCCAAAACAAGTCTTAGAGAGTTTCTTCTACGGGCTTTTCGGTATCACTCCCAGAAGTGACCGAAAGCAGATGAGCCCCACCAGGCAGAGATATGAGGCCCTGTTTTATCAGCCAATGACCCACCTCCAAATGACAAAACCAGCAGACCACGCAAACAGGAAACTGGCAGCTGCTGGGACCTCCTAAGGCCTTGCCAGAAGTCCACCCTGCAGAGACACAGGACCAGCTCGGATACTTCCAGCACAGGACCTTGGCAGCAGGCAGGGCTGAAAGTCCTCCTATCAATGTGGAAAAGCCTCAGGCAGTCAGTCCCTGCAGAGCCATGTGCCACCACCAGCACTGACGGCAGTGTAAACCTGCAGCCTGCTAGTCTTAACCTAACTCATAGGAGAAACTACACTGTCAGGTATTCCCTGAAATGCAGAGAACTGGATCTACACATGAAGGACTATTTAAATAGGGTTTCTGTATTCTGAAAGTGTTGAATAGGATATCTTACCTGACCTGTCTTCATGCTTCTGAAAATGCCATATCAGCGCAAGCAAGACAGTAATAGCTACAACTCCTACTGATACTGTGAGAATATAGAACAGTACACAAACGGCATTTCTTCCAAATGTTTCCTTTTGCTCTACAAGGAAAATTCAGTTGTAAAAAACACTTACTGTACCTTCATCCTGCTGTACTGTTAGCTTTATTGATCTTTACTTTTGTAACATCCCGTAAGTACATTATTGTCAGAAAGCTGACTTCTAAAATTAAAGGTTGCCTTCTTTATTTTCTCTAAGGATTTTAGAACCAAAGGGCCTCTTTTCACAAAGCATATGTGGGAGCCCGTAACCCATGACACTGGGACAGACCTCAGCCAACGGCCTGACTCACTGGCTGTTCTTTCTGCCTCACACCACCAACTGAGAAGCCTGTAAGGTGAGATAAGAATAGCTAGTGAGATATATTCATGCACTAGGCATTTTAGTATCACTGCGTGATACTCAGGTATACTATTAATTCTCTCTATATCATTCTGGTTGGCTCTCTGTATCACAGAAAAATCCAAACAGTACATCAGTCTTATGTTCCAGGGAAGCACATGCAGCACTGAAGCAGTGCTCATGCCATTTCATTGGGAAGCTAAGATGTCACTGCCCAGAGCTGCGCTGGCCCATGAATGCAAGAGTCTGTTGGCATTAAAAGAAGAGGAAAGCAGGAAATGTGAATTACTTTTTTACAGTAATTGTTTTTCTCTCTTAAATGTGTCCCTTGGACAGTAAAAAAGCTATTTTTAGCCAACGCAAAAAGTTGTATCAATGTAACTACACTAGTTAAACCTCTTACACTGTGAAATTTAGAACAAAACTAGAATTGTAGGCAGCATTTAATTAAAAGTTTCCGAGTTTCCCCACCATAGTAACCCTTGCAGATGTGACAGTGGATCTTTTCCCAATTTGGAGAATACTCAAATTCACCAGAAAGTTCTTCTGAAACATCTAAACCAGCAATCACCTGAACAAAGGTTATGGCATTTACTGGATCAAAAAAAGTCATTTTTCTATCACAGTTCATAGTATTTTCAAAATATATTGGCATAACAAACTAGAAACAAAACGACACTGTCTGCCAGCCTAGGTCTTCGGCTGGAGCAGTCATACTGGCACAAGAATGCCAAGCTTTACGCAACAAGGCTTACCCTAGCTAATCTTTGTTTCATCCATCTGTTAATTAGCTAATGGCTAGTGCATTTGGGGCAGTCTCTTACATAATCCATCTGGGTTTGTGTACTGCATCTGGATTTAAAAAACCCCACCTTTGCTTAACTGAGAACCAGCATTTTTAAGTGATACTCACCAGCTTTCACATTAGCAATGCCTTCATATACGGTTCTCCCATCTCTGTCGTTCACTTCTGTAGAATATCTGCCACGGTCACATTCCTGAATCCTGTCTAGTCCAAGACTGTAATTAGACACAATCTCAGACCTGTTAACATATCCCTTATAGCACCAAAACCAAGAACCATTTGTCCAAGCAATTTCTGTGTTTTCTTTTTTTCCAGACTACCTGGAAGAAATGTTTCAGCTTTGTCTCTGTTAGATTCAAGAACACGGATCCACCAATAAGTTCTGTGATTTCTTTAAATGTTTCTGCTCCTGAGGGGAGAAAAACATATCTGCTTATTATTGGGATGGATATTTTACATTCCACAGAGAGCAGCCACAAGCAGGAATATTCCTTGTATCTCTTGTTAATTGGAAGTGTTCTTCCTTTGCTATAGTTATTTGAAATATCAGCCTGAAACCAGTACAGAGAGATTCACTATAGGAGTGCTCCAATATCTTAATTTGTAATAATGTAGCTTTTTTCCATTTTAATAATGTTTCTTCCATTCCATGTGCTTACACAGGTTTTCCTCACTACAGGGTGGGCAAGCTATAAGTTAACAGGACTCTACTCAGCCTTAAAACATTCATGGAATGTTTGAGCAGGTGATCAAAGGGAAAGAAGATCTAACAACAGCTGTTGATCAGGCAATGGAAGACTGCTTCGCATGCCTTGTGTTTAAGTCCACCGAGCTGAAAGCGGGCCAGGGTTGAATGCGTCAAATGGCCCAAACTGCTTGTCCTTTGGAACCACCAAAGGGGTGGATGAAGAAGAGAGCTGTGAAACGGGGGCAGTTCCTATGGTGCCAGCAGCTGTTCTACCTGGATAGGGGGAAACTGGCCGGTATTATCCTGAATGATGTGGAATCCCTGAAGCATGGTATCCCACAAGACAAGACACACGAAGTGTTCAAGTCAAGATGGGAGTCACCAGGGACATTCAAGGGCCTGGGTGCGTTTAGATCCAGGGGCCAGGCGGACAACTTGGCATTCAAAGCCATGACAACGGTGAAAGAAATCTCTAAAAATATCGGAGATGAATAAGAACAGCACGCCAGGACCAGACAGACTAAGTCTGCGGGATATCATTAAGGCAGACCCCCATTTTGTCCAGTTAATGGAAATATTCAATCTATGGTTGGTGACTGGCATTGTACCAGACATGGTGAAAGAATGTCGGTCTGTGTTAACATCGAAATCATCTCTGCCGGAGCGCCATATGGACATCAGTAACTGGTGACCAATTACCATCGCATCGATTATCTTGAGGTTATTCTCAAGGATTTTGACGACAAGACTGGTCAAGGCATGCCCTATTAATCCGCGACAAAAGGGCTTTATTAGATCAGCGGGATGTGCGGAAAATTTGAAGTTATTACAACTATTGATTAAGAATGCAAAAAAGGAACATCGACCCTTGGGTGTAGTCTTCATTGACCTTGCTAAAGCCTTCGACACCGTGAGTCATTGTCATCTTATTGCAGTGCTTAAGCAAAAGGGTGTAGACCATCATATTATCACCCTGATTACGAACCTGTATCAAAATATCAAAACTCACATTACTATGAAGAATGAACAGTCGGATCCTATTGGGATTAAAATTGGTGTTAAACAAGGTGTCCCAATGTCACCTTTACTATTTAACTTATCTGTGGACCCCCTGTTGTGTATGTTAGAAGAACGCGGCAATGGATACCAACATGGTTCAAAACGTGTAATATCTATGGCTTTTGCAGACGATCTGGTATTGTTAAGTGGATCATGGGAAGGAATGCAAAGAAATATCAGGGTCCTAGAGGCCTTTTGTGATCTAACTGGCCTCAGGACTCAGGGGAGAATGGCCATGGTTTTTATATACAACCTACTAAGGACTCATATACAATCAATGACTGTCCTCCATGGCAAATTAATGGTACCCCACTCAATATGATTGAACCCAGTAGTTCGGAAAAATACCTGGGACTGAGAATAGACCCATGGACTGGAATATCTAAACCCGAACTACTGATGAAAGTAAGAGACTGGTTACAACGGATTGGTCAAGTGCCACTGAAACCATTTCAGAGAGTAGACATCCTGAAGGGATATACTATCCCACGATTGATTTACTTAGCAGACCAAGCTGATGTAAAAGCAACGTAACTAGAAGCACTTGACCTGACAATTCAAACTACAGTCAAGGAGTGGTTACATCTACCTCCTAGTACCTGCGATGCCAGAACTTTATTCCAGTACACGTGATGGAGGTTTAGGCATCACGAGACTCTCGGGTTTGATCCCCAGTATACAAGCTCAAAGACTACACAGGATTGCACAGTCTTCGGATGATGTAATAAGATCAATAGTGAAACAAGAGGGGATTGAAAAAGAATTTGAAAAACTGTGGTTAACAGCTGGAGGTGATAAAAATAAAATACCATCTATTTGGGAGCCAAGTGCAATTAGGGTAACATCTGAGGAATTGGGCGATGATGAACTTGCTTCAGAATGGGAAGTACCAGCTCCCAAAACCATCTTTCCTAAACTGTGTGACTGGCGTAAACAGGAATTTATAAATTGGACCAAGTTACAGTCCCAGGGCCGTGGTATTGCCAACTTTGAGAAGGATAAAATCAGTAATAATTGGATCAAACGATATAGGGGCATTCCTCACCAAAACTCCTCACAGCACTCTAATTAAGAGCTAACGTGTATCCCACTAGGGAATTCCTGGCAAGGGGGAGACAGGAGTCACAAATAAAATCTTGTCAACACTGTCAAGCAGAAAATGAAACAAGTGCTCATATCATTGGGTAGTGCACCGTGGTGCAAGAGGCCAGAATTAAGAGACACAACCAATTATGTGATTTAATAATAATTGAAGTTAAAAAGAAGGATTGGATCGTATTCTAAGAGCCTATACTAAAAGACGAACGCAATGAAATATACAAGCCTGATCTAGTATTTGTAAAAGGAGACCAGGCAATGGTTATCGATGTAACAATTTGATACAAAAGTAAATTGTCATCACTGGCAGATGCAGCAGCAGAAAAAGTAAAGAAATGTTGTCATCTTAAAAATCAAATTCAGCAATTAACAAATGCTAAAAATATTAAATTTAAGGGATTCCCTGTGGGTGCACAAGGAAAATGGTATTCCGGCAACTACGAAGTGTTAAAAGCATTAGGAATCTCAAATTCCCGACAAGAAAAAATTGCACGATGTATTTCAAAGAAAGCTTTATTTACATCAGCTGATATTGTACATATGTTTGCGAGTCATTCAAGATCTATTGTAAGAATTTAATTAGCTGTTGCTGTTTTGTCTTTTTATTGCTTTTGCTGTATTACTACTTATTTCTTTAATAAAGTTACGCCTACCCTGCTGCCACATCTAGGGTACCACTAACCTGACTCACGACGTTTAGAGATAGGGATGTCCATGGGTAAAACCTGGGAAGGATCAACCTTGCCACTGGAAAGGTTGGGACAGTAGATAGTATAAGGAACTCGTGATCATGACGCATCATATTAACCTAAATTTGGATAAAACATTAATTGGAAATGTCAAAATTTTACCAACTTGGACTATCATTACCAGATTTGACATAGGTGGATGGGCCACCTTTACTTAACTCGGAAAAGAAACATATATAATTTATATGTGTTTGTTAATAATATAGTTTTTTTCCATTTTAATAATGTTTCTTCCATTCCATGTGCTTACACAGGTTCTCCTCACTACGAGGCGGGCAAGCTATAAGTTAACAGGACTCTACCCAGCCTTAAAACATTCATGGGTGTTGTCTGCACAAGACTTGTGTAAATTGAGGGCAGCCCCTTTGTGGGAGCATGTGGGAGCACTTGACTCAGTGACCACCTGTGGAAAACCGTGAGAACAGTGAAGTTCCCAGCTGTTCCCTTTTGCTGTGATTGTGCTTTATAAAACCCTTGCCCAGGTGATGCTGGGTGTGTGATGCTAGTGGGGCACTTCCCGTCGGGGGTTGGTAGGACAAGCTCTTCTCCTGGGTGGCTCGAGGCCCTTAGCAACACCCCTTCACACCTTCTATCTCCATTACGGTCTCTGCTCTTACTGCGGCTCACATACATACCTCAGGTAGTGGTAAAATACCATTCCCAGAACATTGCAGCAGCAGCACAGAGCTTAAGGTGAGCTGCAAAACCTCTTGGGTAGGTGGGCACCACTTAGCTCACACTGACCTTTGGGTCTGCATGGGTAAAAGGTCACTGATACCCACAGGAGCTAACCCTGCACCTGCAGGTCAATTGCTCTATGCCAGCTTGAAACTGTACCCCACATGCACCCTCAAACCACACCCACTCCCACCTTCCTCCCAACAAGAGATAAGGACAGAAAACGAAGGAGGGCATCGTGTGTGCTAAAAAGCAAAGGGAACTTGAGGAAGGACGCACACAGATTTAGAGCTAGAGCACTCCTTCAAAAAACTGGACATGGAACCACTCATGCCTCTCTGTTCAGAGTTTGGTTTTACATCACACCAAAGAGTGCGAGAGACTGAAAGAGTTAATGTCTCAAACATTGTGGTGGGGCAAGTTCTGCTTAAAGTCAAACCCTGCACAGCAAGGAACCAAGGTGAAAAGCCCATCAGCTCAGACATCAGCAACAGGAGGGGGAGGGCGTGCTGGAGGGCGCGCAGCTCCCTGTTCTGATAAGCTGTGCTGATACAAAGATCAAACAATGGCCACATCTGCAGGGAAGGACAAGTTACTCCTCAAACGACCCCCAAGCCCAAAGGCTCACAAACTGTTCATTAGCCTGCTGAGTTCGGGTGCCCACCCGAAGGAGGGGCAAGGATGATAAAAGGACACAAACTGAAGCCCCAGGTGTGCAAGCCCACCAGAACTGGAACCCTTGGCTGACTGGACCAATGCTGGACCCAGGACTGGTGAAATCCTTCTCTCTTCCTTTTTCTCTCTGTCTTCTTCTCTCTTTCCTTTTACTTTTCCACAATCCCTACACCTCATCCCTTTAAGACATAAAACCATTGACCAAGTCTGGGACTAAGAGTGGATCCAGCAGCCCCTGGGCCCTTCTCTGAGGAGGAGTCTAGAAAGCAAGGGGGTCTGCTCTGAACCACGTGACTCAACGGGAGGGATCTCCTTATTCCCTGAATCGATGTATATGGTTACCCTGGGTTACATGGTTTACAGTAGTCGTCTTATGCCAATGCCTGTTGTGAGAAACCTGCCACCTCCTATCAGGCCTCCCCAGTTCAGTTTGCTTCTGTCATGAATAAAATCTTTAACTGACTGTTTGGTGTCGTTTCACCTTAATTTAGCCCGAGGGAATTTCGAATTAAATACAACTCCCTGGTCTGTCTGGTCTGGGTTGTGACAAAGAGCCAGGCCTTCTTGTGGACCATTGCACTTTGAAGGAGGCTTGAAATACAGGACTTCCCCAAATTAACTTCTAAAAGACTGCTTTAGCAATGCAAGAACCACCCTCAGGCACACAATTGCCCCAAGCAGTCATTCCAGACATTAACCTGCACATATAGAGACCCTCTCCCACCTATGCAAACTATTACATTACACAGGAGTGACAAGCGTGGATTGAAGCCTGGGTTCTTGTTACAAAGGGCAATTTGAGTTGGATTCAAGCATTAGGCAAACCACAGGAGTCTGAATCCTGGTAGGACTCTCTCCCAATTCTGGGTTTTACTGGGTTTTCCTATACTTCTACTTTTCTCTGTCCTGGCAAGTAATCCATAAGCATGGCCTAGCCCAGGGGGAAATGGACCACTCTTGGCTCACCATCTTGTTGGAATTCAGAAGCCAGAAACCTTCTGAACGCAGGCCCTGGACAAGGAAACCTGCCCGAGTAGCATACACCATCTAAGTCCTGTTTTCAGGATTTGCCACACAAATGAGTGCATCTCCTTGCTCTGCCACCCCCAGCCAAACTACACTTTTAGACTTATGTCCTACAAAACAGCTACACTCAGAGAATGGAAGGGAAGAAGTGTGGGAATGTTTCTCTGGATATTTCACTCCTCTACAAAGTACACCATTTGGGAGAAGACCCCCAAAGACAAACCAAGGCATGCCAACAGTGCAAGGCCACCTACTGAAAATACATCATCATACATACATTGCATGCTCAGACTTAACTGTTCAGTTCCAGGTTAAAAGTTTCCTGATGCAAATGCATGCCATCCTAATCAAAGTCTTCTGCCACAGACTCTCCTTCATCCCCCCATTGCATGGGGCAATGGCTTGAGCTGCCGTTGGGGAACACATGGGCTCTGTTGCAGCAGATCACAGGGGCATTTGCTGCCTGTCTTATCTTGGCCACTCACTGGTTGTCTTTCTTCCAACATGACACAGATGTACCTGGCTGATTGCAGGCAGCTCAGATCAACAGTAACACAGGCACCTATAAGCCCTCTGACAAGGCGCCCTGTTGAAGAGAGCATATGCATATTTACTTAAGGGATGTACAGGACACCATATATATTTGCTTTTTGAAATCTCTTACTACCTTGGAAGCATTTCCACAGAGGCTTACAAGTTATCTTCTGGGAACCTGCATGCAGCCAGAGCTTGCTTTTAAGAAGGCAGCAGATAACAAATTAAGTCCCTGAACAGTTCCTTGAAAACCATGAGAAGGTCCATTTCCTTGCCATGCTGAGGAAGCATTTTACTTTGCTTTGATTTAGGAAGGGAGAATCCTACTGGGAGGTCACAAGACATAGCAAGAGCGTATTATGAATCAGCATCCATCATATATATTAATGCCTAGGGACACATCTAGAATATTGTCTTTGACACTGTCCAAAACCCAAATAGTAAGTTTTAACAGTTTCCCTACAAAACTGAATCCTGACATTTGCAACAGCTGCTATGTCAGAAATGGAAACAAACCCTATGCCTTTTGTCATAAGTTGAATTTGGTATGTCTGAATTATAAAATTACTGTAGTCTGAATGAAAATTACTCCCATACAAATGATAATTGCTTGCTTCTAAAAAGCTAACTGCTTCTGGGCAAAGACTGTTTTGCCCTGACAAGCAAAGATTCTGCCTACATTGAAACCACCTGCCATAACATAGTTCAGTTGCCTAGCTATTTCAAATTAAGATAGGACACATCTCAAAGAGTCTAAAATGACTCCTGTTTGTCTGTTCTCTCTACCCACCCAATGGACAGGAAAGAATAAAATTTCTCTGGCTCCTACCTCCAGGAAACAGAGGAAGGGCGCTAACTAAAAGGCACAAAAACCAAATCATCTCAAACAGCAGTGTCATCAGAACCCATTTTCTATTCCATGTTCTTGTATTGCTCTGGCTCAACTCAGAGATGGCAAGTTCAAGTCACTGAAGCACAAAATACAAAATTGCCTTCAACATCCAGGGGTATCAGGAGGGCAAGGCAGCCAGAGTGCTTTGCTGGGTACTGACAATATCAAGGGAGCAGCATAACGAAGAAACTCATTCTCATCCTCTACTCCTGGCTGCAAAATACAGGAACTAGAGTGAAAGGCAATGGGGAAGACAGGGGGTTATTGGGAAGAGAGAGCAAGTGTTTATTTTTGTGGGCCCTCTGGCAGCCCTGAAACCGCAAGTAGATGGTGATGTTGAGAGTGAGGAAAGCAAGAAGGCAGAACAATGCATAACTGACTAATCTTCTGTGCCATAGCACCCCTTAAGAACTGTAACATCTCAAGGCCCAGGATGCTCAGAAAAGGGAGGACAGTCCTAATCAGCACTTTGTAGGTCCCTAAATCTCCACATTATTCCACTGTGGGTCAGACTTCATGAAGGCTAAGGCCGCTTTCAGTAAACCTTGCTGGACTGGGTTGACCTCAATAGCTATGTTAACACATATTTCAGAGTAAAGATCTAATTTTTCTAGATGGTAAATTCAAGCACTGGATAAAGAGACAGAAAAATCAAGATCTGAAACAGAGTGTAAAATTAGCACCTAATAACTAAACAAGGAAGCTCAATAAGAGCTCAGCACATTTAGGAGCTTAAATGGTTAGGTTTAAAAGTCTAACTGTAACATCTTGTTTTTAGAATTGTAGCACAAGTGTAGATGCTAATTGCAAGTGTAACAAACCTTTAATCAAAAATAAAACATGCAAGTGTTCTCATCTAGATTATCACATGAACTCAAAAACAAAGGCAGAAGCTACCAACCATGAGTTCATAATCTATACATCATAACATAAACAAGTGTCTGATCCAGGCAGCCCAACACAGAAAGACAAGGACTTCAAAGTGAGAATTTACACCCACCATGCACACGTAGCTGAAATTTTCTCGGTAGAGACAGTGCTGAGAGCTGTTGCACACTGTGGCCGTGTACCGTCCTGCATCCTCCTTCCCGACCACACAGAACCCCAACGTCCCATTAGGAAAGACACGAATGCGCTGGCCATGCCCAGCGTTGCCACGTGTCGAGCACTACAAAGATGTATTTCCCTTGTGCCAACTGATGCGAAAGCCTGCTCCAATTGGGGATAGTCAAGGTCAAAAAGAAGTTGTACACTCTCCCATCTATTATCATCACACCACTGTGAGCTGAAAACACAGCACACAGAAAAAAGTCATGATCAAACAGTTCAACATCATTACAGCCATCAGGCTGAAACTCTAGCGATGACACAGGTTTGAGAACACCACCTGGGAGCTGGGATTTAAGAGTGAAAATTGGGATTCACTTCCAAATCCAGCTACCGAAATGTATGATCTGAAACTAATCACTAAGCTCTGGCTTGTCCAAGTGCCATAGATTATGCACAGATGGTTTTGTACTAGTCTTCCTCCTTAGCAGTTTCACAAAGCTTAAGTGAGAAATGTCTTTAAACTCCTGTAAGAGATTTTTGATGAAATAAAGCCACAGATGTCATAACCTGATACATATTGAAAAGTATTCCTGACAGCTAATGTATCAGCCATTTTTATTCTTTGTAAATACAAAGACATAACTCACAACTCATAATTAATAATACCTAATAAGCCAGCTCTGTCAAATTATATTTGTTTTATTAGTATCATCTTGCTAGAGTTTACTACAGCACTCCTTCAAACATTAAATCTTTAAGAGGAAGCTGTAAGCTTAATTAATATTCTATTTTTAATTGCTTGGCTTTTTCATATTCCAAATATACTGACATAATTCCATTAGCTGAGGTCTTTTATTTCCCAGTGCAATTAATTTCAAGCAGAAGCTACTTACAACAGCGAGTGCAGCAAGCTAAAACACTTTGGGAACATAATCTTGTTCCAACCCAACTCAAATATTGTCCTGGTCCTGCTGCTAATAAACCCAGCAGCATAAACCTCTAAGAACACCTCCACACCAAACCAGATTTTCCATCCCAGTTTAGCATAAAAGCATGCTGCTACTAGGGAATTATTAAGAATTAAATAAATTTTCTTACCTTCAAGAATAACAAGTGCACACAATGCAGTCTGGAAGGTGAAAACAGGTAACATTTCAGAAGTGACCTTTTCTTTGCTATTATGTGTACACTTCTTTATGGTCTTGTTTACCAGGAAACCTTTAAAACCCACTAGCTTAGATCCCTAGTGAATGACATGGCTTGAAGTAAGAAGGTGAGGAGAAATATTTAAAGTATTCTTGCATGCTAATCATTTTCTTACTGAACCTGAACAGAGAATTCTCAGATAGAATAGCTATTTTGTTTTTAAAAAATCCTGTGGTTTCAGCCACTGTCAGAGCAGTATCAGCTATGAACTTCTGGGTAAGTTTCCCTTTTTCCATGCCACAAGCACGACAGCAGAGGTTAGCACTATCAGACGATTTTTCACAGCCAAAAGAAATCCAGGGAAAAGGTGTAACTGCAGGTCAACAAAGGAAGATTTATTGCTCGAGAGGGACTTGCATGTCTGTACAACTGCTCCTTCAACCCTCTGCAAAAATACTCCCAACACTGCAAAAGGTCTTATTTGTGTTTGGTAAGGTGCATGGCTTTATCATCAAAAGTGTGAGGATGTCTACAACAAAGAACTACATTACAGTTACCTGCAGTATCAGAGCTTTTCCCAAGGAAACAAAATTTATGTAAAACAGAGCAACACCATACAGCAACCCAAAGCAGTGCCATGCATCCTGCTCTGCTTCCAGTTTTGCTCGAGTGTGTACAGGACTAACCAAATGAAGCCACAGAAGATAGCACAAAGCACTTCTTGATATGCCAAAGGAGCATATGTGAAGAAGCCAAACTCCCACAAGTCTCTAGAGAAGTCCATGGTTCCAACACATCTCTGCTAGCCGAGTAGTCAACTAAATAAATTTATTTCTGGAGTTCACAGAACCTGATTTCCCAGCCTGACAGCCAGCACATAAATTAGGGTGAAGTTTCCCTTCACAGTACATGCACCATACCAAGGCTGCAACTTGAGCAGCAAATTACTGATTGAACTTGTCTTTGCTGCCTCCTGTTTTTCCCCAAATCACTGCCTCTACTTCGACAAGTGTTCTGTTTTCAGCTACGATAGAATTAATTTTCTTCTTAGTAGCTAGTACAGTGTGTTTTGGGTTTAGTGTGAGAATAATGTTGATAACACACTGATGTTTTAGTACAATAAGCACCACTTAACAATAAAGGATTTTTCTGTTTCCCATGCTCTGCCAGCAAGCAAGTGTACAATAATCTGGGAGGGAGCATGGCCAGGACAGCTGACCTGAACTGGTCAAAGGAACATTCCATACCATAGAACATCATCCTCAGTATATAAACTGGGGCGAGTTGGCCAGGAAGGGCGGAATCACTGCTCGGGCATCGGTCAGCAGGTGGTAATTACTTTGTGCATCACTTGTCTTTTCTTGAGGTTTGGGGGGGTTAGTTATTTATTTTATTACATTCCTTTTCATTACAATTATTATTATTAGAATTTATTACTATTATTGATAGTATTATATTTTATTTTACTTTAGATTTAATAACTAAAGTCTAATAATAACTAAATCTTTCTTATCTCAGCCAACAAGTTTTACATGTTTTTTTTGATTCTCCTCCCCATCTCACTGGGAGGTGGGGAGTGAGCGAGCAGCTGCGAGGTGCCTAGTTCCTGGCTGGGGTTAAACCACAGCAAGGAACAAGGAAAACTGCATATAGGGCAGAACTGACACCCAGGATGAGCAATAAAATGGACAGAACTTCTGGGGAGGAGAACAGGCTGTCTCTGCTTGTCAGGCAACACTTTGGGCCCAAACTCAGCAAGTACAGGGTCATAGAAGACCATTAAAATTAAATGGGTATCAGCTGACTCACACTGATTATCCAAAAACAACTGCTTGCTGTGGTTTGCACTCATATAGAAACGAGAGACATCTCAAAGGCAACCATCTGAAAGGCCTCAGCCTCCCTAAAAATATATGCTGCCACACAATCAACAAATCAAGCATTTCTTGTGTGCAAGCTTTACCAGACAGCCTCCATAACCTTCATTAGATATGTGTTTGACCACAAAATACAGCTTTGTGGGTCATCTTTACTGCTTTGTTGTTTCAGCAAATACAGAGACTGTGAAAACCACAGCACTCTGAAAACAACCAACCTATAATTACATATTCAAAAGAAGAGAGAGGAAAAAACTGCAAACTAGCTTCTTTCAACACAAAAGCATTTAGATTAATAGCAAGAAACAAGCACAAAAAGCCAGCAAATACAAGAAGTCTATACAATGCGCAGTTGTGCAGCAGCTCAGAGATCTAAATGAATAGGGCAATTTAATGAAGCCAGATAAATAGCCAGATGTCTGTCACTGCCACCAGCAGCAAATGATGATTCAGCTTCAAAAGATCTCTGAAGGAGAGCAGCTACACCAATAATTAACATCTTTTGCTACAACAAAGATGGACAGCACACTGCCTCAGATGCACCCTCCCCAGTATCAATCCTTGCAGGGTAGTCTACATCTAGACTAATTAAGTGAGCTCCACAAGCAGTGCAGGTCCCCAAAGGCATCCATTCGACCTACCGAAGACTTACTGCTGACAGCACAGGCCCTCTTCCTGCCTGCCTGCCACACTAAACTGGTGACGTTCCTTGTTACATGGAAAAATGGCAGTATGTTTATTAGGTAGTCAAGTGGCTGAGTCTTTACACAGCCCTAAACAGCAGCAAGACTTGCTGAGTAGTGGTAGTCAGCGTTTTAGCTATAGCTTTATCCTGGGTTCAAAGTGGAAAGATGTTGACTTGCACCATTGGTCACACTGGTCTTGTTAGCATCAGTGTGCCCTTCATGATTCTTATGCTATGATGAAGACGTGTGTGTGAGTGCAGGTGTACATGTGTCTACGCACATATTTACATGCAGCTCTATTTGAGCTTTTTGTTTTAAGCTTTGTCTTGCTTGTTTGACCCTCAGGCAGTCGTAATCAGAGAAGGCTCACAAGAAAACCAGCTGAGTGACTCCAGCCTCCCTTTAATACACTTGCCATGCAAAACCTTCACAGAGTACTAGCCTCCAGCAGGAGTACTAGCCTCTGGTATTCTCAATTACCTGAACTGTTTAAAAAGTCTCCTTTGTTAATAATTTTTTCTCAGCACCCACAGACCACTGAAGCCCAAACAATTTGCATATACCATTACTTTTGGGCAGATAAGGCGTGTGCATGCAATTTCAGACACACAGTTTCACTTAGAACTTCTCAGCCGATCAGTTCCAATTGAAATGAAGCTGCAATGGAACCCGAGGCTATCTTTTACTTCGCATAACACCATTACCCTGATGAGGCTAACAAAATACATATTTAAACAAATAACCATGTTAATATAGCTCAATTCCTGGATCAACCATCACCTAAAATGAAGTAATTCAACACCGGACTGCCTGAGGGAAGAAATGGGGAAAGACTGACCCCTTCTGTACACAAACATCTTATTCCCCAGGTATCTGAGAGCAATATCTAGCTTTCTTAGCACACCCTCAGACATTTATCTAATTGAAAAAAATTAACAAAGCAGAGTTAAAGCTGTACAAACAACAAGTCGCAAGTTCTCTCTGGTGAAAAACAAGCTTTCAAATACAAATAATAGGCACCTCAGTCATGGTTCTCCTTCCAATTCTCCCACAATTGTACAAGACATGTCACTTCACCCATTCTGGTTGGCTTACCAATGCTGTTAACTGCCTGATGTCCCTCCATACAGGACTACATCAGCAGTATCTTGCTACTTCCCAGAAAACTGCTAGAAAAATGAATGCATACCTGTCACTTCCTCTTGCCTAACTTCTGCTGCTCAGTATGCTCTTTTTGCGTTTTCTAAATACGTAATCAATGCCATGACACAGACTCTACATCCCCGATAAAAACAATCTCCTAGTTCACCGTTTGATAAACATAAAAGAATGAGAGTACTGACTCACGAGTCACCAAGTACAATGTTGAAATATATCTGGGTATTAAAAATACACCAGTAGACAACAGCAAGCTTCAGCAATGCCAGACTCAAAACACTATTGCAGGGCATGATCTATGACATTTGCCTTTTTCTTGAGAGTGTTTCACTCACAATGCTTAAGCAAGCTTTCTTCCCTCCCACAAGACAGAAGTGTCAATTAAGTGAGACTGCATTATACTTTGAGCAGTCTGAAACACTTCAGTGTAAAACATGAAGAACAAACTACAGTGCTTTACTGCAAAACTTCCACATTTTAGAGGCTCTTTCCCTTATATATGTTGATTCTTCCTCTAGACCACCACAATTACATTTTCAGCTCAATTAAACCTGAGAAATCAGTAGGTAGTATTGTTTGTAGATACAGAAAACTCAGGAGAGTGAGAGTAAGATGTTTACCAGAATATCATGTTCAGACATTTGCAAGCAAAACACTACCAAAAAAAAAAAATTCCATAAAACTGATGTTAATGAAAATGCAAGTTACACTCCTGAGATAAGTGGATCAGAGTGTACCACAGCTACAACCATGTGAATGCAAAGTTGCAGGTACAACCTTTAAGTGAAACAGTCAGGCCACGGATGAGCTGGACTTGGAAGGGTCTCCCACAGAGGAAGCATCACTCCACACTTGCCTTTCTTACAGGCAGGTCTTTGGGTGGATCTTTAGCGTGACTCGGTACAACAATCCTTCTTCAGCGACCAGGGAAACAAACGTCATTTGTTAATGGAAACAGACAGTGTAGGCCAAAAGGAAAGCTAGAGTTCGCGGCTTACATTCTGCTTTTCCCATCAGTGCCACACAGATGCAAGAGATGCTTTACCCTCTCCCTTGTTGCTCCTTGCAGCCTCACAGACGCAGCAACCCATGCGCTGCCTAGAGCCACCCTCCCTCGGCCAGCAGTCTTCCCAGGCCCTTGCCACACCTCCTCCTCCGCCTCTCTCAGCTGCTTCTCCCCTGCATCGCCCCCTTTCCTTCCAGATCCTTCCCGCTCTTCTTCAAGCCGGCTCCCGCCGGGCCACGACCCCGACGCTCGCCGGCAACCGCCCCTAACCGCCTGCCGCCCCTGAGGCGAGGGGACCCCCCACGGGGCCGGCTCCCTCCCTCAGGGCGCTCGCGGCAAAACGCCCCGCGGCGGCGGCGGCGAGGAGGCCGTCGCAGCCGCCAAGGCCGAGGGAGGGCAGGGGGAGCGGAGCGGAGCGGCAGCACCGCCCGGCCCGGGGCCGCGGGGCGAAGACTCGCCGGACGCGCGCAGGAGTAAGGGCGGGCGGCGGCGGAGATTAAACAACCGGCGTCCCGACCCCGCCTGCCGTGTCCCTACCGCGCGTGCGCGCCCCCCCCCCCCCCGCGCCTACCGCCCAGCCCCCGTTCGCGCCTTCGGGCTGGCACCCTGGAGGATTCTGGGTATTGTAGTCCAGCGGCCAGCGGCGGCGGGCGGGTGGCGGGGCTGCCTGCAGTTGCCGCGTCCGCGCCCCGCTGCCGGGCCCTCGGGTGTTAATGAAAAACCGAGGTGGTCTTGGCCCTTCCTTCCGAAAGGGGACGGCTGCGGGAGTGCCACCGGGGCTACCCGAGAGCCGGGGGCTACGATCCGTCCTCGGGGTAAATGGACATCCAGCGCTCCTGTTCGTGAGAAGCGTTGTTCTTTCCTGTGGCTAACAGCTCCCTGAAAATTCTCGGTTATTCCTAGACGCTGGGGGGGGGGGAGTCGGCGGGGTCATCAGTTACTCCTAACCCTTCGACTACAGGCACTTTAAGGGAAGACTGACGACAAGAGCACAGAACTGGCCGCAGCCGTGAGGCAGGGGACTCAAAGGGTCAAACGAGTTGAGTCCTTGGGCACCACTCCGCTAGCACAGAGAAGCATCCACCTGCCACCATCTCAGGAAAGGCAGTCTCCCTTTCCCATACCACAAGGAAACAGGCTGCATTGGGAAGTAAAAAGATTTAGACTATTTAACTAGCAAACTCTCTAAATCGTATCTGTCTTCTAAAGACGTGATAAATTCAGTGCCTGTTGAAAGACCCCTCAACACAGTTTCCCAGATGCTTTTCAGTCTTTGGGTTTTCTCCAGTTTTTAGCCCTTACTTGATTTTGTAAGAGAGTAGCCAAAGTCATGAATCTAGGTAATGGGTAATTAAGCAATTGGCCACTGAGATAAAGGCAGTCACTCCTTTAAGTGAGAAGTTTTATTGGGTATGTACATAAATATGTAAAACATAGCCTCTGTTAACCAGCTTGCACCAGGCCATTGGCCAGCTGTCTCAGGAGCCTCAGGAGCTTGAGGGTTGTCTCTGATGGATTCACGCAGAGATTCACGCAGGTGTGTTCACTTGTTCTTTGTTCTAGTCTTCTCTTTTTCCCAGTTACTCAACACTGGGAATGCCTCTGCCTACTCACTGGTTGATTTTGCTTCCCAGCTGTTACACTCCTTTATCTCTATAAGGGTTTTCCTTCTCTCCTTCTCTTTTACTTAGGGAGTCTTAAAAATCACACAATGACAGCTATTGTCCCTTTTGGGTGAGGGAAAGGTCCTCACAGGTTCCTTACACTAACCTTCATGCGTGTCAGCTACAGACTGCTGGTCTACAAGAGCACACCTAGGCAAACCCCCAATCATTACTGTGTTTTACAGGGGAGGTTAAACATCAAATAGAGTAAATCTCCTCAGCTACACGTTACTTGCCAAAGTTAGGGGTGAATCAGGTGCACAAATCAACTTTGATTTTGCATCTCTCATGTAATTGGCCAAACACATTGAGGTCAATTTCTTCAAAAATAGAGTGCATATCATCATTTGTAAACAAAATAACACATTAAAAACAGCAGATCCATGGATGTGCGTGCATTTTTTTTTATTATTTCTATTTGGAAAATCTGTAATTTATCCAGCCTAGGTAAGCTTGAATCAAACCTAGGAAGAAGTTTGTGGCAACAAAGGGTTGCTACTCCTGGGCAGCCCTGGTCATGTGTATGTAATAGCTTTGATGGCCATTTTAGTCCCAGTCAGTCATAGGTGTCCTTGAGTCTCCTGGCAGAAAGCTCTTCTTTCTGCATCCATTTTTAAGGCTGCTAGCAGATTGGATTCAATGCAATATGAATACCTTAAGCTGGAATCCTCCCACAGTACTGGCACGTATCATAGCCTGAAGAATGTGTATCCTTGAAATGCAATGAAGGTGCCCTGAACTACTAAAAAATGGAACATGACACGGTGATGCTGCTGTTTGGCAGTTTGCTTGTTCGCTTCTTTTGTCCACGAGCACATGCCTAGATCGGGGCAGTTGCATTTTAGCATTGATGTAGCAACTGCTTGCTTAATTTTTCAAACAATCTGGTGTTAGTTTGCTTCCTGTCATTTTTTTCCCTGAAATGTAATGAAGACATGGAGATACTCAGAACCCAACTGGACATGGTCCTGGGCAGCCTGCTCTGGCTGACCCTGCTTGAGCAGGGGGTTGGACTATATGATCTCCAGGGATGCCTTCCAACCTCAGCCATTCTGTGATTCTGTGACTCCCATATCAAAAACTATTTGGAGGAACAAAAAAAAACCAACCACCCAAAAAACCCCAACAAACTTTAATACTTCAAATCCAAACCAAGGGATGTCATTATCTTCTTGGAAAGCACTGCACTTAGCTTTTTGCAGTGTTTACAAGCAATCTTCTCTAGGCTATGGGAAACTGCACATGTTGATGGAGCTGAAACACTTGGAACAGTGTTTCCTGTCAAATGGCGTCGAAGAGTAAGCCAGCAAACAGCTCTCTTTTAGCAGCTGGGCAGAGTGTCAGTGCTCTACATGAGTGATTAATGTATCCCTCCGCACCAAAAGCTCTTTCAGTGCAGGTGAAAATGGTTGATCAATACATAAGTTTAAGAAACAATCTTCAGTAGGCGGTCACAATCTTTCAAATGTCTTTAGTAACCTTCCTTCCGTTCAGGAGGCAGTTTTGCCGAGTATAAATGAATTACTGTAAAGGCTGTTGGGTAGGTATGGCATTCTTTTCAGCACTGCAATACCAAGAGAACGGAAAAGCTGAAGGTTAGCTAGAGCTTACTGCAAAATGGAAAAGCAGTTATTCACACATGTAGTACTTGTTATCTGTCATTCTCACCAGGGCTTTTTCATCACTTTTCTCCAACAAGCTCTTCATTAGACATGCGGGGTTTGGTCATTTCAACGATTTAAGCATTGTGGGCTTTTTAAAGAAAAAATACTTTTAACACTAAAAGCATAGAACCTTTTAAAACTGATACATCGGCTTTTGTCAAAACAAAAAAAGGAAAGGGAACCTCCAAATCACTAGCCAGCTGAAGTGCATCAAACACTGAAATTGCTCCAAAGTAGTAAAAAATGGAGCCAAGGCTTGACATGGTGGTGTTTCTGAAATAATACAGCTATTTTGAAATGGAAGAACTTTTTTGATAGCATCTGTCTAGATTCAGGCAGTTGTATTTTAATAGTTATCTAGTAAATGCTGGCTTACCATTTATATAAACCTGCAGACACTTTGGTTCTTTCCCTTTTCCTTGAAATATGGTCACATTATCCATTTTGTGCATTTTATTGCTTTATGCATTTTTAAGACAGGCAAACCCTTCTCTGAAGATTTCTCCCAAATTACCAACTTTTAATTATTGAATTGTCTGCAGGATGCTACATGTATGGGAACTCATAATTGCCCACATCTTGGTCACAGAATCACAGAAATGTTGATTGGAAGACACCTCTGGAGTCCAACCTCCTGCTCAAAGCAGAACTATCACCAGCACCAGATCAGGTCAGCCACGGCTTTGTCTAGCCACGTTTCAAAAACCTGCAGGGTTGGAGATCCAGCAACCAGGATTACTTTCCTCTTTCATTCTTTTGCATACGTTTGTACTTTGATTGTGAACATATTGATCTTCAGCCCTCCACACTTATTGGCAAATGTGCTATATGCTACAAGGATACAGCAATGTGCCTGTCAGTTGTACTGTTTTGTAAATTGCTGGGGCTATGTTTTCCCTTTCATTCTATTTCAGTATTCCCATCTTATTTTGTTGATGACCATTTCTCCATCTGTCCACAGCCAGTGAAATTACAGACTGCGAGTCTAATGAGCCTGCATCAGTCATCACTTCTCCAACAGAAAAAGTCTTTAATGCAAATTGATGCTTAAACCTTAACAAACAAAGCCTCAGCCTGAGAAAACTGAATGCCGATCGTTTCTCTCTTACTGCAATTCCCATACAGTTTAGGGCACACAGTCACTAAGGTTTCTGACTAATTCAAATCACTTGTGCCCTGCTAACAATAGCTTGAAGTGGAAAGGGAATCAGGAGGCTTTGAGAGTATTTTTCACTTTGTTAGTAGGAAAGATTTCCAGATTCCTGGGAAAACACTCCTTTCTGTGCCCTCATCTGGGTCCTCACCTCATGGCCAGCCTGTTTTGTACCACTGCTAAGCACATATTATGTATTTGGGTGTTTAACTCCCAGAAAGGCTGGGTAATCCTCTATATGATCACCTCAGAGCAAGCAGTGGCTTGAAAAAAACACCACCCAAAAAGGCAGTGCATTTACCAGTTGGGACACAGGGGCCAAGGTGAAAAGCTGCTTGTTTTTTACGGCCTTGTGGAGTGAAGCGCATCTGCTGTCTCCCGCCTGTGCCCGTGGCCACAGGGTGGCTTCCTCTGTGTTCAAATCCACTCCCGGGCCCCTGGTAAGGTGGCAGGGAAACCCAGATGTCACCATGGCAAGAAAATGGCAAACATCCAGGTCACCATGGCAAGAAAAGCTGTGGTCTCACAGATTGCTGTTCCCTGTCAGGCCTGAAGAGCAGCCCCCCGGAATCAGACTTCTGACCGTGCAAAGCCGAGGGAACGAACGCCCCCACGCCGCACAAGAAAGCAGCCAGCTGGGATAGTGCTGGAGGCCTGTGCCGCAGTGGGTCTATCGAAGTGGAACGGCCTGGTTTATACCAGTAGGCAGTAATGTTGTGGGGACTGCTCTAAGTGCAGAGCCATGCCAGGAATTGCCTAGGGAGAGGGCTGGCTGGTGCACCCCAATGCAACAGCTCTCCTGCACCAGCAGTTGTGTTCCAGGGCCCCAAAGGGGGTCTCCAGGCACACCCCCAGGCACCAGCTTAAGTTCAGAACTGCAGAGGCCTAACTTAACCCTTTCCTACGTCAGCTACTGTGCAGGGAGAGCTTCTCTAACGTCAGTTTGGGAAGAACTCATTTACACACCTGAGCTCTCAGGTTTCCTACCACATTTCATGAAAACACGCGTAGTCATCTACCTTCTTCCCTCCAGGTATGAGTTACGTGGAGAAATTAAGGAGAGCAGCCGCCGCATTGTAAAACCACGGGTACATTTCCTTCCCCTGGGGAAACTCCAAATGAGGCGGTAATTCCTGAGCAAAGCCTCCTCCTGCCTCCTCTCCCACCCTGCACGGCATGGTGTCCTCACGAGGGGCTGCCGGGTGCCGTAGCGTGTCCCGTTTTCTACCGCAGACAAGTACTGCGTGCCCCGCTTCCCTTCTGCCCTAAGTAAAGCTTGACAGTTTGACGCCGAAGTAGCGGCCTGCGCCACGGGAAAGCACTTCAGCAAGTGCAACAATCTGCCCGCGGGCCGTAAAACACCGGCGCTCTTCCAAAACCCCGGGGCGCGCGAGGCCCGGCCTCCGGCCGACGGCCTGCCGAGAGGCGCCGGGTTCAAGGCTCCGGGGCAGCTACGAAGGCGAACAACCTGCGCCCGCTGCCGGCAGGCCCCGCCGCGCTCCCCCGGACCAGCCGGTGCAGGGGATGAAGCCGAGACGCCCCGGGCGGTGTGGCTGCCCCCGCAGGGCGCGCAGAGAGCGAGGAGTGCCGCGGGGGGGCCCCCGCAGGGCCAGGGCCAGAGCCGGCCCCGGCGCCGGTGCCGGTGCCGGTGCCTCCCGCCCCGCCCCGGAAGCGCCCTTTGCCCGCGGAGGAGGAAGCTGCCGCCGGCGCGCAGCGGGCGCCCTGCAGGTAGGCGCGGCGCTGCACGGCGGGGCCGGGCCTCCCGCAGCCGCTCGGCGCGGGGGGGACAAGGCGGCAGCGAGGGGCAGGGCCGGGGGTGCCCGCGCGGGTCCGTGCCGGCTCTCGGGGGAGGCCAGCCGCACTGAGAGCCGGACTTCAAACCCGAGCCAGAGCCTTCGTCCGTCGGCCCTGTGGAGGACGGAGCTACCCGGAGGAGAAGAAGAAAGAATGCAGCTCGGAGACGGGGAGGGCCGACTCGCCCTTGCTGCGGACCCCGCTCCGCTGTCGTTGCCGTCCTCGTTTGCTTGCGCCCCTTACCCACCAGGCAGTTGACCCCCGTCCATCCCTTTTCACCTGCCGCAGAGCAGACGCGTCTCTTCCCCCAGTTCCCACCCAGTGCCTCTGATCGCTGCTGCAGACGGGCAGCTTTGCGCCCCGGCCCCTGCTCTGTGGAAGATCCTTGTTCCCGAAAGCTACACCGTACTTGCCGCCTCCTGCGCACCCCCCGCCTTTGGGTGCTCTGGCAGCGCACTCCGCAGCGTCCCCCCCCCCCCCGTTCCACCTCCTGTGTCTGTCTGCCAGCAACCCCCCCCGCCCTCAGCACCCCGAGCTGGGCACGGAGGTGGGCGGGAAGGCAGTCACTGGCAAGCGCTGTCCTTTATGAACAAATCTGACGGTACAGGGAAGGGGGCTCTCGCCACCCCCAAGAGAAATGTTTCCAGCTGCATAATTGACTGTTTTCTGTGATAAAATCGCCTTCACCTTTTGGTTTTACTGCAAGCATTATCTATCCCAGATAACAGCTGGGCAAAGGAAGATCTGAATGTCATCTTCTGAATTGCAGGTTTGTGCTGTCATGCCTGGCATGACTGTGCAGAGAGTGCTTCGCCACTGACAGCACTTCAGGAGCACGAGAAGCTGAAAGTATGGAGCTCTGCACTGGGATGAGTCCCGTAACCTCCACAGCTTGGTACAGCCATGGGAGGAATACAGAGCCGAGTGGTCGGAAGAGAAAATAAGTAGCCAAGGTAAAGAACATAAACTGTAGGACCCAGCTATAAAATCTATATATGCTATCACAATACTACAGCCAAGGCCCCAGGGACAGTATGGTGTGTTTGCAAAGCCCCTGCTGGAGGTCCAGGTTAGATACACTTCATATCTTGTTTTAATAAAGCTGTGGATGTTGCCTACAGTAACCCACATACCCACATACACAGACGTTCCTCCTGTTTTGGTTTCCACGTTCAAGCAGTAACCCAATACGCCCAGGGATATGCTTCTGCTAGTAACAGATGAAATCCCTGAAGGAATGTCCCCTCTGTTGATGAGGTTTGTCCCCTCCTTTCACAGAGACATGACTGTGATCATGGGAAAGGAAGAAACTCTTTCTTACTGCAGACTAGCCTGTTAATTGTATAAAGGTTATCTGCTTTCTGCTGAGCTGCCGTAGCAAATCTGAGCATGGCAGCAGTATGTCAGTGGCAACCCGAGCTAGGAAATTTTTGCAGGGTCAGAAAGGAACTCTTCCTTCTACCTTGTCTGCTTGCTTAGATGTTTCCTCGGGTGGTGATTGTTGGACATTTGTCAGATGCTGGTACCACCTCTGAAATGTTGAGGGATTTGCTCCTCTAAAGTTCCTGTTTGTTGACAGCTTTCAGAGAGAAACCCTGCTGTTTGTGGTTAGCTGCCTGGCGGAGAGGTCTATGTGTGGACAGGATTTTGACTCCTCCTGCTCTAGAGTGGGGGTGGGCCATCTGGTACATATTGCAGCATGTAAATAGCTTGGTCAGCTTGTACTGACAAACTGTTGCAGCAGAAATTCTCAGCAGTGGCAAAGTCCTGAGAGCTACAGGACTGCAGAAAGCAACCTCCCTTTGTATATCGGCTTGGAACTACTGGAAATGATCCATCTGCAGGGGTGGTCCACTTCAGCATTCAGCAAATATTTGAAGCAGGGACTCAGATTATTAACATTTAAGGTGGCTTTTTTCTGCTAAGGCTTCTTTTTTGCTTATTATTTTTTTCTTCATGGTTCTGCAGTTCAAGATTGAAGTCCTTCTCTTTTGCTTGCTCCCTTTCTTTCTGTCCAGCTTTGCCATGTAGAATAAAAGACTTCAAGACTGGTGGGTCTGTAATCACTGGCATCCGAGGTCCAAAACTGTTCCCTTCATCTGAGTTGTCTCCTTGATTCTGACACTATCTAATCCCTTATTACCCATTACCTGCCATTATATAGCTATTGGTGATGGATGAAGTGGTCCAGGATCAGGCACCCATCAGTGTTTGTTTGCACAAGTGCCCATCTGTCCAGTTAGTCAGTTCCATCTGGAGCTTGAGTAGTTGTCCAGAGGTATTGGTTGTCTGGAGAGATTGGTAGCTTGAAGCAGAGTTCAGGGAGTATATTTCTGAAGTGATGCAAACTAATATTAAGTAACTATAAAGATTAAAAGGGGGAGAAAGAATAATGTCTTAAGTGCTTTAAAAATATTCCCGTAAGCAATCCCAGCTTTAGCTGTGATGCACATCAGTCTCTGGTCCTAGACTCACCCATGTGGTATCCTTTCCCTGCCATCTTCGATTCTTACTTTTTAAAATAAAGTGGGATTTTTCTTACCAGTGTATTTTCTCTGTTCTTCTGCATTTTTTCTGTAGCAACTGCTAATGCCTGCCCTCTTGATGCTAACTGCTATTGCTTACTGTTTGGCTGGTTTTAGCCTTAAAATAGTAAATACTGAAGGAAAAATTCTTGTCTTTGGTGCTGATGGCATTTGTAAGAGCACCCTGCCCAACAGTTACATTCATGGCAGTTGTTGGAGCTCAGCAGGGATGCCAGGCTGGGAACTAACATAATCCAGCTAGAGTAGACAAGACATCAAATTGCTTGTTTTGTTGGTTTTTGCTGCCTCAGCCCGAGAGTCTTGGAGGAGAAAGAAGAGATAAGGTAGCAAGTAAGAAAATCAGGTTCTGGGGTTCTGGTGACTAAAGAGTCATTCTCCATTTAAATTAATCTTAGGAGAGTAATTAGTCTTTTGGCTGTCATTATTAAAGAAATGTAAGTATGGCTGGGTTTTGCTCTTTGCTTACACCTATATCTATGGTTGCTGTCAACCAATTCTGAGTCCAGCACATCTGGTGTATGTCCTAATGTATATCACTTATCAGAAGAGGGGCAACTTTGAATCTCCTTTAAGGAAAGTATCTGACACCAGACACCTTAGTAATGCACAGGATGTCCATAAATGTTTGTTGCTTGGTTGAGTCCATTCTTTTATGCAACCACTCTGCTTGTTCTCCATATTCAGTAGAGGCAGTAGATTTTAAGACATATGACAAGCTCTTGCTGAATATTCAACTAAGATTACTTCTGTTTGCTTTTGTAAGAAGGATTCCTGATTGCTGAACCTGAGGTAACTGCCCAGATGGACCAAGGAGAAGAAGAAGATCATGAGGCCTTGGAGGAGACACACATGGGTGAGGAATAAGTTAGACAAGTTTATAAACACAGAGCAAGCAAAATGCTGTTTGAGTTGCCTCAGTGTTATTTAAGCCAATTTCATGCAGCTCATATTGAGACCTGCTCTTTCCCCCTCAGGGCAGGCAGAGAGCCTGCCTTTGTCAGCCTGCTGTTGAGAGTATGTATAAGACGACAGAATATTAAGAAGACAAAATACGAAGATTCCTTGGGGACAAGGAGACACCTGTAGCATTGCCCTTGGCTGTGCTGTTCATGGCATGTCTGCTCTGGGTCGCATAATGAGGCCATACAGCCTCTCCTGCAGCTAGGTTTCCATTTGCTCCCACTCTTCCCTTTACTGCTTCTCCTACATGGTGCAGACCAGGCTCCCTAGGATAACAGCTTGCCCGTTCTCTGCTGTGCCACTTCCCAGCGAGAATCACTGTTGGAGTCATACTTTTTTTCCAGGTGGTGAGCTAGGTCCCCATTCAGATGACCTTGCAAGCACAGATCTGCAGGACATGTTGACAGTGGGGTCCAGAGGAGGAGAGGAACAGCTTGGGGACAGCCATGGAAGTCGGCGCAGTTCCTTGGAGGCTCAGCAAGGTGGCTGTGAGGAGGAAGAGGAGGCTAAGCTGCCTTGCTCTGATATCAGCCTGGTGAAAAGACAGGAGAGAAGGGTGGCAGCAACCTCACGGCGAGCCCCTCGTGCAGAGCGGCCCACCATCTGCTCTGAGTGTGGCAAGGGCTTCAGTCGGAGCATCCACCTTATCCAGCACCAGCGAATGCACACTGGGGAGCGCCCGTTCCTGTGTGCAGAGTGTGGCAAGGGCTTCAGCCAGAGCTCCCATCTCATCCAGCACCGGTGGGTCCACACGGGCCAGAAACCCTACACCTGTGCCGAGTGTGGGAAGAGCTTCAGCCAGAGCTCCAACCTTCTCAAGCACCAGCGCATCCACACTGGGCTGAAACCCTATGTATGCAGCGAGTGTGGGAAGATCTTCAGTGACAGCTCCACCTGCATCAAACACCAGCGTATGCACACAGGCGAGCGGCCCTACAAGTGCCCAGCCTGTGGGAAAAGCTTCAGCCAACACTCCCACCTCCTTCAGCACCAGCGAGCCCACGACGGCGTCCGGCCTTATGCCTGTGGGCAGTGTGGCAAACGTTTTGGGCAGAGCTCTGACCTCATTAACCACGCTCGTACCCACACTGGTGAGAAGCCTTACAAATGCAGCCAGTGTGGCCGGGGCTTCAGTGGCAACTCCAACCTCATCAAGCATACCCGCATCCACACTGGGGAGCAGCCATACCGCTGCACCCAGTGTGGGGAAAGCTTTCGGTTCCAGCCCCAGCTGGTGCGCCACCAGAAGCACCATACAGAGTAGTTGGTGGAGAGGAGAAGGCCATGTGGACCATAGGCAGCTGCCTGGTACTGGGAAGACACACAGCTGCTCCCTGGACACCTCGTACGGGGCATGAATTTTGGGGGAGGGAACCCTCAGAGCCTGTCCCCTTTTCTTCTGGGTAAATCTGTTTGTGAGCACTGCTCAGACACTCGAGCGAAGAGGGAGGCTGCTGCTGAACAAACTAGTGCATGTTCACTGCGGTGCAGTGGTTGTTCTGAGCCCCTCTTTTGGAGATGGGGAAAAGAAAGGTGCTTATACAGTATGGTACGTTCAAGGCCAGAGAGGAGAACATAAAGACGTTCCAAGGATCAGTGCCTTCTGTTATTTCTAGTGGGGAGTGATTTTTATCCCAGTAAAAACCAGTGAAAATCTGTACCTGTTTTCTGTACAAGCTGCCTGGCTTTTGCCTCGTGGTAAGGCCGCAGCCTGTGATGATCGCTCCCCTTAGAATCCACATCTCCCACTTGCTGGTATTCTTGGGTTTAGGTGGTGTTAGCATCTATTTATTTTAAAACCCCACAACACTGTGCTGGGTGCCTCTGCGTACATGTTGTGGGCCCAGCTGATGCTCTGTTGGGGCCACGTCTATGGAGCAGTATTTTTGCTGGGTTGTATGGTTGTTAAATTGACAGTTCCACAAGTTACGCTGCTGTCTGACAGCTTAGTCCTCAGCAGCAATTAAGTAAATTAACATCCTAATAGGTGTTTCTCTCAGATTCTTGTTTAGGTGCTTTTGTGGGTGGCACTTTATGAATGTATTTATAAGGCTTTTAAAAATATTTAGGATGACTTTTTTAATTGTGATCTTCTAATTGTCAGTTGATGAACAGAAAAAGGATGGTGTTTGAAAAATAAACTATGTCAAACTTTGATTTTATATTAAATGTTAAACATTTTTTCTTGCATAAAACTTTTTAACACAAACACTATGGTTTTGAGTTAATGATTACGAAGAGGTAATTATGACACTGATTTCTAGAATTTATGTGATATTTTTGCGAGCTGTTTTGACATCTTTAACGATGACTTGCTAAGGAATATGGGGGAGGCAGGATTCTGAGAAAGCAGAAGGAACTGACCTCTGAAGCAATCTTCTTCACTTTGAGGAGGAGAATACTACTACTGGGAGTCTGTCCTTAAAAGGAATTCTAGCTCAGGCAACTGCTTGGTACGGGGGAGGAGAGAACTGGCAGTGATAACAAAGATGTTAATATCTCTAGCGTATAAGAACTCCCTGTAATGAACGTGGCAGTGTATACTGAAATGCCTGTTCTACCCACGGAGCCAAACAGGGGAAGAAATCACAGTCTGCTTTAGGCAAGAAAATGAAGTGATCAAATCTGTTGTGCTGTAGAATTTTTATTTTCAGCACCACATATAGGCCTAATGCTAACAATGAGATTTCACATGGAAGTGAGCTCCCAAATGGGGGGTATCACTAAGGGCAAAGAGAACACCCAGCCTGAGGAGCACAGGATCCTGAGGAAACAAGCAAGCTATGAACAGAAGGAATGTGACTGGAATTACTGGCTGAGTGATGCGGAAACATCCATACCTCCCTTAGCCACCAACTGCTATCACAGAGGGTGCGGCTTCATGCTCCATTGGCAGTCGATTTGGTTTAAGTCATTTGGTCTCACTCTACTCCCACCTTCTCCCCTAGAGCTGGAATTAATACAGCTGTGCTGAGTAATTCACATGGCTGTGCCCTAAGTCAGATCCATAAGATGATCCATGTTTTTTAATACGAACTCTCCAAAGTCTGTCATTTAAACTGCATTAGTCCAATCTAGACCACAGCCTCACAAGCAGCAGGGTACATACCACTGAGAGGCTTGGCATCAGAGGAGAACAGACATGCCAAAAAGGAAATAACTAACATGGCCAGTATTGCTTAGTTCCCAAGAAACACATCATTTAAGATGTTTGTTACTTTTCTCCCCCCCCCCCCTTTTTTTTAATGTTTCTAGAGAGGATGAGACCTGGAAAAGCCTGACACATTGCCTTTATTGTTTCTGCATTCCCCCACCCCCACCAGGAAGACCCCCATTGCCACAATGTGATGGAAACTACAATTCATTTCTGCGGTCCCCTTGCTGCACATAGTGTTACCAAAATATTTATTTATTCTGAATGGTAGTTCTCCCCCATAATCTAGCTGAAAACACGTCTCTTGCCTCGGAGTTGGAATATCAGCCTATCGTGAACATTTGTGGAAGGAGCAAAGCAAGGCAATGAACAGGACTGTTACATCTACACAGTAAAATGTGCCAGGGGCACAGAAGCCAGGTAGTATTAGCCCAGGTGAACTCCTTGGCACTCTCTTGCTCTAACGCTGCTTCTGTTTGTTTTTCAAACTAGGCACACGGAGAACCTGCTGATGGGCTTTATCTGCACCCAATGAGTCTTCATACAGACACTGCTTCTAGGCAGCGCACACCCCTGTGCCTTCACTCTTGCCATGACAATCCAGGGCACTTCATGCTCTCTCTCTGTTCAGTGGTTACAAACTCCCTAGTTCAAAGCCTACAGCATACGATTCAGCTTAATATACGGTTCCCTTACCTGGGGGCAACAGGGAGGGGGAGAGCTAAGAAACAACATCCAAGAACATTTCCTGTCCTACACCTTTTGTATTCTCTCCTAGTCATGCGTAGAGGTACAGGAAGAATGGGCAGTGGGCCATTTTGGGACTAGCCTCTTTTCCAGGAAAGGCAACCAAAAATGCTGTGAGGACTTGCCTGTAACTCTGCTCCATGATTTCTCACAGATCTGGCTTTCATGTTCCAAAAACGCCAGGTTGCCATGTAACTACGCATGGCCCAGACCACACATTGGTTTTGGTGTGCCTGCGCCCTAGTCTCCTAGACATGTAGCTCTTGCAGGGTACCCTGGTAGACAGCCTCATTCGACTGGTGATCCTTCAGGAGCAGTCAGAATTACTGAATGTGGACTACTGCAATTTTACTCCAGAATATAGTATGCAGAACAGATGATCAGGGACTGAGCACCCAGGTTCGCTCCCTGGGGCTATATTACACACTGGTGTAGACATAACCTAAGGGTACCAACCAGCTGAGTAAGATGATCAATACCCATGCAGCATTTCAGTGTTGCCACTTGATATGTTGAAGCACACTAGCAGCATGTTCCCCTTCACCTTGCTCCTGTGCTTGAATTTAGTGCTTATCTGCAGGCAGCTGTTTTGCTTTTTTCTTCCAGGCTCTCACTGCCAGCTGCTTCACAAACCCCACCGTCCTCCCTCAATAGCTTAAACAGTTTGTCCAATATTTTGTCCATGGATTCTTTCTGGTTTCCCATTAATTGGAACAAGTTTAATCATGAAATCAGTGTAACTGAGGTGCTCAAACGGGAAATCAGTTAAGCTTAGCTGCAAGGGCTACTTCTTAGTTGATTTGCCTGCAACTAAAGTTGAGCTTTTCACAGAAGCGTGTGGATCTCAGGTCTCCCCAGCAATACTTGGGATGCTACCTGCACTCTTCCTTTCAAAGACCTTTGCAGTAGTACAAAACTGTGTTACTGCTCTTCAGACACATTTCAAAATGTGTTCTCTGAATGCTGCACGTGCTCGAGTGTTGAACTTTTAGACTTATCGTTAATTTGAAATCCTCTAAAATGCCTTGTTGTTGGGAGCTCTGTAACTCCAGACTCTTTGATATGATGAGGGAAACTGGGACACTTAGGAATTGTTTCAGCTACAATGTGGCATCTTTGCTCAATTAAGAAGTGTCTCTCATCAGGATGATAAGCTGTCCATGGAGACCTCTTGATTACAGAGCTCTGCTGCAGTAACTTTCATTTTACAGCTATTCACAAGAACCAGCCTAAGTTGTATCTTACTGAAACTGAGGAGTGAAATTTTCCACTCAGGCACCATACTGGCCTGAACAGAAGGCAGCCTCAGATCTCTCTTCTCAGAAGTGAAGACAACAATTACTATATATAAATATATATTTCTATTAAAAAAAAAAAAACTACCAGACAAACCACATTTCACTCCCCCAGTACTACTTAAAACATACCTTAGGCTCCGAGGGTGCTACCCACACAAGTTCTGTCACTCTGGTTGTCAGGTGAAGGCCTATTTGTGCATGGGACCAAGTGCTCTCCTCCTGGTCTTGGCAGCTCAGTTCAGCAAAGATGCAGGTTCCAAGTTGGATCAGTCGGTTCTGGCTGCCGGGGGTGCACAGTGCAGTCTCTGTAAATCGGCTGCACTAGGATGCGTGCAGACTGTATTTTTGCTAATTTGAGTAGTTTTACTTTCTCAGAAGTCCTGAGCACTTGACTGTGCTGATAGTTTCAGCTCAAGGTGCTGGGGCTCCGAGTTCTAAAGAAAAACATTCCAGGTACCAGGCCCACCCATCCTTTCTCCATGCACTTAGTAATAGTAGTCAATTCCACACATAAAGATTTGTAGGACCTACGTTTTAAGGCAGGTATTCCTCAAACTTCAACTGTGCAGGCTTACCTTTCAAAGTCTAACATTGCCAAAAACTTGAAAGAGAAATCCAGGAAGAGCTTACATAGCTAAGGTAGCCTTCATTTTAGTAACCTCACCCTTCTTGCAGAATCTTACTAATCTGAAGAGAGGAGAGAGGTTCCAGTTCCCCTTGTTGGGGATGCTGACAGGGGGCTGCTGTCAGCAGCAGGGCTGTTCCCTAAGGGGAGTGTACAGCCAGCAGCAGCAAGCCCTGCTGGGCTATGCCCTCCCCAACAGGGCTCAGTCCCACAGTGCCAGCAGCCCCCGGGCAGTTCTCGTTTGGCTGATGTGCTTTTAACCCATACTTACCCCTACACTCTCCAGTCAGAGGTCCATTTGCATGGACCACAAGTGTCTTTTCTGTGATTGTACATAAATTTAGTGATGACAAATAGATGCAGTGGTCCGTAGGTAGGACACGACTGTGTATCTATAAGAGGTAAAGCTTTTAGGTTTTTATGCTACCATTTTACTTGATCTCCACCTTACTGGATGTTAAAGTCCTTGCCAAAACTTGCAATTCCAAGGTGAGCAGGACTGAGGCCTGTAGAAACACACATTCTGGCTTTGCCAGGAAGCAGGGAACTTTTAAGAGACTAAATAAATAAAACATTTAGCAGGCTCTTGAGTGTAAAATGCATCCAGTTGGAGCTCAAACTCTCACTACCCTGGAGTACCTATTCAGAGACAAGTGTGCTGACTAATCTGGTGCTCAAAGAGAAGATGTGGTAACTGGGACATGAAAATCACCAACACCTGCTCTGGAGAGGCCGATGGAAACAAACTTGAGATAGAAATCCTTTCTGGTTGCATCATACAGTGAGGACTAACTGAAAGCACTACACCTCCTGTAATAAGTGGTCCTGCGTCATTTTAGGCCATTTTTGGGGGGTTCATTTCTCTAATTCAGAAATGGCCCTGAATCACAAACCTGTATCTACAGCCAAGAGCTCTGGACCAACTGGGTCTGGACACAGAAGAGGCTTACCTGTATGAGGGGTAACCAGCAGTTACTGTGGGAGCTGTAGGGGCACCTCTGGCTCCTACCTTGCTAGCGTAAGTGTTTCCCCAGCTGGAAGCGACTTCCCGCGGAGCTGGGTGACCTCTCCGTGTTTCTGTTGTCAAGTCCTCCTCACCGCCGTTTATCTTCAAGGTATGGACACCTTTCCTTCTTCTTGCAGGTTTGGAGATTTCTTCATGGGGGGGGGGGGGGTGTTGAGGCAAGGAGGAGTAATAAAGAGGCCCGAAGAAACGGAAAAAAAAAGGATTAACGACGATTTTCAGAGGCAAGCGTTAAGCTCAGAGATCTCTAACGCCGCACACGCCGCTCGATGAGCCTTTCACCAGACCTCCGACTCCTTCCCCCCACGGAGCCTGCCGCTTCGGGCGGGAACGCCAGGGAGTTCCCGCTCTGCCTCCGCGCGGCGGCCGTTACTTACCGACTCACCGCGCGGCGGCCGTTACTTACTTACCGACTCACCGCGCGGCCCCAGGGCAGCCCGCCAGGGGGCGCCCGTCCACCGGCGGCGGCGGCGGCGGCGAGGTGCTGCCCGGGCCGCCCCCCCGCAGCCTGGGAGGGGATGGTGCAAACCAAGCGGGACGGGGCGGCCGCGTCAGTGGCCACGCTCCTTTGGGCGAAGCAGGAGCTGAATCGACTCCCGCCGCTCCTCTCCCCAGCGCAGAAGGGCGTGGGGGGTCCTGTTTCGGGTTACTTGCCGGGCTTCTTCTCAGGGCTGGGCTCCAAGCTGAGGGGCCTGGTGGGTCTCCGAGGAGAGAGCTTGCTTGCGTGGCATTTTTGGCCCAGGGGCCACGGCTGATGACTTAGTAGGGTGGGAATGCGAGGATCGAGCCTGCGTTGTAACGCTTGCGTCTGTGTCCATAAAGCTGGAGCGTTAGTTCAGCGCACAGCCGGAAAATTCAAGTGGAGTTGCGATGCGGCCCGGCCTTTGGGAGAGGCATCCAGAGCCTGGCTGAGCTCACTGGGGCTTGCCCAGCATTACCCTAGGAAACAGGTGGTCCTGGATTGCTTCCCCTTCCACAGGGCAGAAACTGAAGAGCCGAGGGATGACGTGCCTTGCACAGGGAAATACAGACCGGAGCTGGTCGTCTTCTCCTGCACCTGGCTGCTGATAACGCCTAGCAGATATGGATCTAAACGTGTAAATGCTCTTCAAATTACATCTGCAAACAGTGTGAGAGTCCGCATCCATTATTTATAACATGGAGACAGGATCTGAATGAAGTTGCTTGTTTATGAGAGATGAAAAACATCGGTGCAGAGTACTGCAGACGTAAGGACAAAGGGGTCAAACTGCCAAAAGAACATGCCTGTAGGAAAAAGATAAAGTCTCCCAGTAAAATCCACAGGGAAAAAGTTTTTAGATCTGCAAAACCAGGGGAGAGTTTATCCTTTCTGTGAAGTAGTGTGGCTCCATGGGTTACTTGCAGGGATTTCTTGTATGAAAGGAGGCTCGGCAGAATATGCTCGTACATGTTACCCTGTGAGCTAGGTATGAAATTTATGAAGGGCTCTGCTGCTCCACTGGAAAATGTTCAGTTTATCATCCATTAATTAAAAAAAGGTTGAAAACCACTCATGTAAACAGCTCATTTCTTAGCAAAAAGTGGGCAAATTGTGTGCCTGCAGGATAATAAAAAGGCAGATTGGCAGTAGCTTTTCCTGCTTTTATTCTCCATGGTGACAACTCAAAAGCAACAACTTTGAAAATGCAAGCATGGCAAATGTATAATGCTTGGTAATTGGGGATAAGGATGTGTCCCAAAAAGCTATAAAAGTGTTGTATTTTCATTATACAGAGTATTGTTATGTCCTTCTCCCCCCCCGTATTGAAAATAAGTTCATTACAGGAAAGAAGGACAATCTAAAATAACAACAGCCGAGTACAGCAAAGCAAGCCACGCACTCACTGTATAATTGGTGGGAAATGGCTGTTGTAGGTGAGAAACAGCAGCAGAAAAAAACCCCAGACTGTTGATAAACAGCAAGAGGACTATACCTCTGGGCCAGGGCTTTCAACAGGGTCTATGAAAAGTCAGCAACAGCGGACAACCTAGCTCCCAGCCCAGAGTCTCCGACTGTGTAGCTTATACAAACAGAACTAAAGGCGAGTCTGTTGGGATGCATGATAGGGACAGTGTTGGTGCTCTGCGGACTGTCTGCCTCAGACAGGGATGCACCAGAGGCTCCTTTCACCTCTTAAGTTCCTTTTGATGCTTGGGGCACAGAGCACATGTTGTTCTCGGAGCACTAGTAGAGTCTTTGCAGAAAAATATTTTTCTATATAAAATGAGCAGGTGAGGTGGAGAGCCACCAGCAGGCATTAGAGATTAAAACCTTGCCATTTCCTTGAACTGAATTTTGCTTTTTAAATGAGCCTGGCAACTCTTAGTTCATACTTTTAAACTCAAATGTAACTAATAACATCTTGGAATCCCATTTGCTTTCTGTGACTCATGAAATGCTGCTTCTCTCTGCCACTGCTCTCACCAAGGACAATGAAAACTGAATGCATTTGCTTCTGTTGTTTGTGCTTCAGAGCTCTGACTGCAGCTGCCCTGGGGTTGAAAACAATACTTACTCATTTTGAAATTATGTTCGGCTTTAATTTTTAACATGTTTCCAGTAACATCCCTGCTTGGGCTTGAGAGAATATCTGGAGCGCTTGGGGTTTTGTTTTGTGTGTTCTGTTATTTTTGCTTTTATAGGGCATAAAAACATCCTTTTCCAAAATGCCACTCACTCTACATCTAAATTGACCAGAACCCCTAGGCACAAGGCTGAAGGTTAACTGGAAATAGCCAAGGAAAGCAGAGGGGTCAGAGAGGGATTACAAGCATGACCAAAAATGACAGGCAGAAAGGTCTCTCCTGGCAAAGGCCCCTGTGCAGGCAGGGGTGAATGTCAAAAAGCAATTATAAAGGTCACGAGAGAATTAATATAGGAATCATGGCAGATTCGTTCCTTCAGTATATATACCTATATATCTACATATATATCTAACTTTATTCTTAAGATTTTTCTGTTTCTAATGCTGGTAATCCAGCTGGCATTTTTAAGATCACATCAAAATTATAGCCATCCTGTCACATTACATAATTGATCTCTTTTCTGGTCTTCCAGGCAATGGGAAAGGAGCTATAGGACCCCTGAGCAACAATGAGGGTGGTTTCAATGTCACAGCTGTTGTAGAAAGCACATATGGCCAGTATAGCCTGATGGAGATGCTGTACCACAGAGATTTCTGGAATCACAGGGTCAGATCTGCAGCACCTGGCTTACGCCAAAGGTCTCTTTGCTCCTGGACCCAGTTAAGAAATGAGCTAAGGCCCCTTTAGCTTCACTTTCCACATGTCCCAAACCCTGTACTTAGTGACATGGAATGGATCCTCACACTAAAGCTCTCTGGAGAAAAAGGAAGATAGCTCCAAGCGGTTCCTCAGCAAAATAATCTCCACATTATTTTCAGAATAGCCCACGCATGATAAACACTGTGTTGTTGTGTTTATGTACCTGTAACAGTTTGTGGCAAGGTTTGACTTCTAAAATGTTTTGATTGCTCCTTCTCAGGGATATGTATTTGTACAGCCCAGGGGCTGTCCTGCATCTCTTCAGAGAAGCAGCTTTGGGAGGGACCTTGGTTCAAAAGAGACATAGTCCTCTCTGAGTACATGGAGAATTAGCAGTTAGTTTGCTCAAGACAACCTGGAACTGTAGGAGCAGGCCAGCAACTTGACAAGCAAAGCTCTTCTGTGCAACGTCAGATCACTCCGTTACCGGAGGAAGCTGGTCACAGCCCAGTGGTGGCATCCATGTGTGGTTAACTCTCCTCAAACTCCCTGAAAACAATGCTCTGACAATGCCCCTTCTCTCCTCCCTGCAAAAGACCAGTTCCATCTCACAATGCTCAATAGTTTCTTTGCTCCTCCCTCCCACAAATTTCTCTGGCCAGTTTTAGGTAACTCTGGAGAGGATTGGCATGTAAAAGTCTCTTTGGTGATTGCAAAACCATTTGTCTTATGTTACAGGTGAATGGGTATTGCCCACCTACAGGGGGCTTGTTGGAAAAGGTCAGGAAAGCAGTGTAACTGCTGATCCATGGACAGCGAGTACCCAGAGTCACAAGCCAGAATGAAAACCACAATTCAGCAAGCTACGGAGGGACCCAGACATCAGAGCAGGAGCTGGGACCTCTCGGGGAAACTCAGCACACACAGCTGCCAATGCTGGCTGCAGGGAATGTGAGATGGGCCTGGGGCATGCTGCTGATGGCCACCTCTGACCTAATAACAGTAACAAAGGCTGGGATGCTTACAGTTCCAGTCCCCTATATTATATGCCAGCACAAAGACCTGCATAATTCTGGCTGGCTGTCTCAGGTGATGTATGTTGGAGTTTCTCAAAATTTTTAAGTATTTAAAGTGCTAGTTTTGTAATTTTTCATTTCAGTGGAAATGGAGCGGTCGGAGGATATTCACACTGAAACCACCCACTGGAATTTTTACAATGTACTTTAAAGGAATAATGGTATTGTTGAAAAGTCATTACCACGACTATTTATTTTTCCATTCCATTATGTCAAAACTTTTTTCAGTAGCCCAGATCACATTTTTGACAGCATAGCCAAATTTACCACTGATGCTTGATCCTGCTGTTGCTCTAAGGGCTCTTTTTTTTTTTTTTAACAGGATTCACTCACTCATCATCTCAGTTGTCTTCTTAGCAAGTCACTGTTGTGATGCTTCATTTTAAGGCCACAGAACCATCCATGCCCTTGACATGACCCAGACATCCATATCCTGTATGAAAAGGATTTTAATTTTATGCCAGCAATAAAAATTGATCACTGGAAAATTTATAATTTGAGACCCCATAATAATCAGGCTCATTATTTTCCAGTGCCAGCATTCTGCAGGTGTTCTGACAGATGGCGCAGAAGCAAAACATTACTTCTTTTCTGAAACAAGAAGCTCCTCTCAGCCTCTGGCCCCCTGCTCCCCTCTGTTGCAAGAGTCATGGGTCATTAGGGTTGTGTAGCTATAGAGATGGAAGCTCTGCTCTATGTCACACCTCACTTTTTGATTTGGTCCATTTGGTGCTGCTGCAGACACACTGCTAATGGGAAAAATAAAGATGGCCTGAGGACAGACACTACCAGTAACTGAAAATTTCTTCATATTTGGATAAGCAGATATGAAATCTAAAGTTTTAGAGCAAGGTGGAGCCAACTGATGGGTGCTGCCCAGATCTGACTTCAGGGAATTAAGACCTGCTCTTTTTTTTGAGGCTGAAATTTTTATCATCTGATAAAACTTGTAGAATCACTAGTTATGAAATCTTCAATACTTTTCCAGGTACTTGGATTCAAAATAAATGTTGGACGGTTCTTATGAACAGTTGTTTCTACTATTAAAATAGTTTTCTTAAGAGAATTAGCTTGCAACTACTTATTTATAAGCTAGATACATAAATGGCAACTTCTTACACATAGTGTACAAATGCCCTAAAGTACCAGCATCGAGCAAACAAAACCAATTCAAATAAATGAGGGGAAGGCTTGTATTTTTAATATACACAACTCATTCCTGAGGGCTTGATCAAATAAACAACAGCTACAGAGATAAGGGACAGACATAACTGAAATGGGAAGAAGATTGTGATGCTCTGGCTTTCAGTATGATTTAAAAGATATAGGTATTCAGAGACTGTTAAGTCACTGTTTCGGCCCCTTTCTGACATAGTTATTGTTGCAGATGCACTTTCAAATTTCTATGTAAAATGTTCCCTGGGTCTGCTGGATGTCTGATGGAAAAGATAGGAGGCTAAACTCCCTTGAAATTCATGGCACAGGGGTTCCCAAGGTTTTCAGACTAACACAACATCAACATTTCTTGCTGCTAGTATCACCATATGTCAGGGATGAAATGTTTAATTTAAAATAGCATGTAGAGTAGCTCTGTAGACTTCTCAAGGCCATGGAGACCTCAGATGGAAACCACCTGCCTACCTCTTGTCAACTGTGCTGTGATTTTCCTAGGAACGTACATTAAAGATGAGAAAAGATGAAAATATTTAAAATTTAGTCTCTCCAGCCATAATACAAGTAGATGTAGTTGGGTTGTAGCTGGCAAACGTAGTTGCTAAGCCACTCTCCCTGTTTGAAGTGTCACGGTGGTCAGGCAGTCAGGCCCCCAGTGACTGGAAAAAGGGAAACATCACACCCCTTTTTAAAAAGGGTAAAAAGGAGGATCCTGGGAACTACGGACCAGTCAGCCTCACCTCCGTGCCCAGTAAGATCATGGAACAGATCCTCCTGGAAGCTATGTCAAGGCATGTGGATGGCAGGGAGGTGATTAGAGACAGCCAGCATGGCTTCAGAAAGGACAAATTGTGCCTGACTATCTGGAGGCCTTCTATGATTGAGCGACTGCATTGGTGGGTAAGGGGATGACTGATGTCATCTACCTTGACTTCTGTAACGCCTTTGGCGCAGTCCCACGCAACATCCTTGTCACTGAATTGGAGAGATAGGGGTTTGATGGATGGACTATTTGATGGATAAGGAATTGGTTGGATGGCTGCATCCAGAGAGTTGCAGTCAACAGCTCAGTGTCCAAATGGACATCAGTAACAAGTGGTGTCCCTCAAGGGTCTGTATTAAGACTGGTACTGTTCGGTATCTTCATTAATGACATAGTGGGAGTGAGTACACCCTCAGCAAATTTGTGGGCAACACCAAGCTGAGTGGTGCAGCTGATTCACTAGAGGGAAGGGATGCCATCCAGAGGGACCCTGACAGGCTTGAGGAGTGGGCCTACGCGAACCTCATGAGGTTCCACAAAGCCAAGTGCAAGGTCCTGCACCTGGGTCGGTGCAATCCTCAATATAAGTACAGGCTGGGGGATGAATGGATTGAGAGCAGCCCTGCAGAGAAGGACTGGGGATACTGGTGGATGAAAAATTGGACATGAGCTGGCAACGTGTGCTTGCAGCCCAGAAAGCCAACCGTGTGCTGGGCTGCATGAAAAACAGCCTGGCCAGCAGGTCGAGGGAGGCGATTCTTTCCTTCTGTTCTCGTGAGACCCCACCTGGAGTACTGCATTCAGCTCTGGGGCCACCAGCACAAGAAAGACATGGACCTGCTTGAGTAGGTCCAGAGAAGGGCCATGAAAACAATAACAGGGCTGGAACACCTCTCCTGTGAGGAAGGGCTGAGAGAGTTGGGGTTGTTCAGCCTAAAGAAGAGAAGACTTAAGGGAGACCTTATTGTGGCCTTCCCAATACTTAGAGGGGGCTTATAAGGGAGGGAGACTTTTTACTAGGGGCAATGGTTTTAAACTAAAAGAGGGTAGATTTAGATTAGATACCAGGAAGAAATTCTTTAGTATGAGGGTGCTGAGACACTGGAACAGGTTGCCCAGAGACGTCGTGGATGTCTCATCATTTGAAGTGTTCAAGGTCAGGTTGGCTGGAGCTTTGAGCAACCTGATCTAGTGGAAGGTATCCCTGGCCACGGCAGGGGCTTGGAACTAGATGATCTTTAAAGGTCCCTTCCTACACATTCCGATTCCATGATTGTATGCCCCTACAGGCTAATCCTTCTCTGGCCAGGAAGACCCAGGACTGGGATTTCCAAAACTACAGTCACTGCTAGAGGAGTGTGGGGAAAGCAAGCCACTCCTTCATCAATTCACCTAGCATGAAAACTGCACTGTCATCAAGTCTATGGAGATTGTTCTTCCTCTCCCCTGAGCATTCCTGGTGAACTGATCTGGCAAAGGAGTAACACAGAAATGAATCTATCATTTTTATGGAGAACTGCAGTGATGTTAATAAATCTTGTGTTCAAAACAGTATTGCCAGAATGAGCACCTGAGGCCAAACAGCTCTCCAAATTTCCAGAGTAACAACAGAGATGGCCATTTCAGAGGCTGACAATGTCCATAACACAGTAGGGCACTAAGTTGTTTCTAGGCGTAATAAGGATCAAGATACTGGACCTTAAAATATTCCCATCATCTTCCTTTACATCATGATTTTAGTAGCTAAAAATTAAAGAAATGACTGCATTATACCCTATGAAAACCAGAATGTTAGGCTTCCAAATGGTGTGAAGCACTCACTTCCAAATTCAGCTGTTCCTGAGACAACAGCCACTAAAACCATGTCACAAATGAAGTGAATGAAAGGGTTGTAAGTGAAAAAGGTGATTTTCAAAGCTTGCGTTCATCCACAGTGTTAATTCTTTTTCCATTGCTGTTACTGCTCTCTTCAGTGTCTGGGAACAATGACCAGAAAGGAGTAATACCAGTAGCACAGAATAAAGATCCGCAGCTGCCCTCTCACTGAGACTTTCCTCTTTTTGCTTTTTTAAAACAAAAAGGCCACTCACTATGCAGAGATGTCTGGTGGTGCTGGAAGCAGAGTGCCAGCAAGGCTAGAGCACTGCTTTATGATACAGTGGAGTAGATATTCTAGCTTGAAGCTCTACGGGGTCATAGCTCAGCTGCAAGGAAATGCAACTGTATGAAAACAAATCACAGTTGGGGATGGGGGAAAAAACACATCATGCTCTCATCACAATAAAAGCTATTTTGATCCACTTTCAAAACAATACATCAATCTCACCTGCAACTCTCATCACACAATGAACAGAACTAAATATATTGACCAAACCAGCCCATAATTCTCTCTCTCTCTCTGTTCAGCCCTTGCCAAAGCAACACCTCATCAGTCCTTTTCTATAGTGTCTGAAAGGATGTGGATTTTCTTTCACAATTTAGGGCCCCATCAGCTGGAGGCAGTCTGCATCTGTAAGAACAAGGCCTCCTCCCAGCATGGGGATGATACAGAAAAGGCTCTAAGCATAAGTATGGAGGCAATTTTCATCCAAACAGAACTGAGGAGACAGGGAGAGCAAGAGGTATGCACACAGGCCTCTCTCTGCACATGAGACAGGGCAAGAGGCACAAAGGCAGCCTCGCTTGTAGTTCAGGGCTGCAGGGACAGTAAGGATGTGGCTGCCTTCCAGCACAAAATGGAGGGCACTGGAAAACAGGGTGCCAAAGAGAGCCCTGGCCTCATTTTCCTGGCAGACTCCCAGAGCCTCTGATATTGAGTGCTGTTTATGAGAGTCTGTCTCTTACAAAAGTGTCTGCTCCCCCGATGAAACAAACAATTGAAACAGAGTCCATGGCTGATGGCTGCAAAGGTTCACAGAGGCTTGTCTTGCTTGTTGCTCTGTATCTTTTCCACTGCAGTCACCTCATGGTGTCCAGCCCCTCAACATGACATGTCCACAACAGCTTCAAACCACAAGGGACATCCTCGTTGGGAAATCATTCTGAGAGGAAAGAAAGAAAATTAATGTCAACAGGAAAGCACCCATGGAATGGACAGAGACAGACATAGCTTTAACAGAGACATGACCAAACAGCAACAGCTTTGTCCACTCACACCCCTTTCCTCTCCCACACATGCCACTTAAGCTCAGGCCTAACAGCCAAGCTCCTCTAGCAACAGGGTCTCCCTCATGGAGCAGACTTCAGCCAGTCTCCTTCCCCAGCAACCATAAACTTGTCAGTTCCTCACTAGCCTGGACTGTGGCAGGATGTTTTGCACTTGCTGGTATCCTGTTTGAGGAATGCCTTTGGCATGCATGGCCCCTACACATGCCCATGGGCATGCACCCACAGGAGTCTCATCTCATCCCTTTCAGAAAGACGAGGTCTCTTACACCTTACCTTGCTACTAGCTCCATCCCAGTCCGGAAGAACAGAGCCTCTCAACCCTTCCTTAACAAGGATCAAGGCCAAAGCAATGCCCTGTAATTTCTGTAAGCCCTGGGTAAGTTCCCTTCCCTACCATGATCCTCCTAAACCCTAGATAAACTCCCAGTTCTTGGATCACCAGGCAACAGATGCCAAACACATCCCTTACCTCCCCAGTCCCAGGCACATCTGGCTCTCCCCTCCATCATGAAGGAGCTGTGGAGGAGCTATTTCCCTTTCTGGCCTCCTACACCCACAGTGACTGCCCTCTTCCCACAGCAACTCCCCTTTTTTGGGGTTCCCCACACTCGGACTCCAGGCTCTACCCTCCCAGAGATCCCCCTTGCCCGTAAACTCTGGTTAGTAACCCCTGCCTGGTGGCTCCCCGCTCAGCCTATTTGGATCAGGAGCACCAGACATGGCCTCACTGTTTTCTTGGGGTCCTTCTTCCTCTTCTTGTCAGAGGCGTTGAGGTAGGCCTGCTCCCTGGCCCTGTACGAAGGGCCTCGGCTCAGCTCCCTCTCGCTGTACGGCGGCAGAGTGTCCTCCCCTTCCTCCTGCTGAGGCGGTGGTGGCGGCTGCTGCTGCGGCTGCTGCTGCGACTTCTCGGCTTTGTAGGTAGAGGGTGGTGACCAGGCATAGTATGTTCCCCCTCCTCTCTGGCTGGGCTGCGAGCTCAGCTTTGAGGGGGTTTCACTACGGTCACCGCTCTCGTCATAGCTCCGGGATTTCCTCTCCAAGACACTGCTGAGGTAGGAGTGATCGTATTTCTGGCTCCCTCCGGGCGTCCGGCTCACCAGCCTGGGCAGGTGCTTCTCCTCATGGGCCCGTCTCCGGGGTGGGCTGTATGACCAGCCCCGATCCGAGTCCGTCAGCGGCTCTCGGTTCCCTCTGCTACGCTTAGTGTAGTATTCCTCCATGGAGCTATCCTGGTGGAGCAGCCCTCCGCCGCGGCCGCCGTGCGACTCTGACCGCTCAAAACGCCGAGTTTCCTGGCTGTCTGCCCGGCGGGTCCGCTGGCTGTAGGACTCTGCAAAGGCTGCCAGCTCGTCCATAGAGACGGCCGGCACTCCCACAGAGAAGCTCTTACGAGACAACATCTCGGACTTGGATCTCTGCTGGCTGGAGGAGGGAAGAGGTAGTGTTAGAGGGCAGGATTCAGCTGCACTCATTCCCTCAACTGCCTTCACAGATAATGGAGGGAAACAGGTACTCCCGGGGCATGAATCATCTGACCTGTTTTCACCATCTTCTGTAGGGAGAGATGTATCACATCCTCGAAATCCCTGCTTCTTTCTGCTGACTGTAAAGGCAGCTCAATGCGGATAGCTCAGAATCTACATGTCTAATGTTACCCAAGATTAACCCCAGCGTGCACCTCCCTTGTCCTCCAGTACGCAGGGCTGGATTTGCTTGTCCTTGGCCCCAAAGCTTGTAGGTGTATGTCCTGCTGGGAAAACCCAAGAACCTGGCTACAGAAGCTCACAGCAAGGCAATTTTGAAGCAGGTTTAAAGAGAGTGAGCTGGCACAATAGCCCACGACTGAGGGAAGGAAATCCCTGCCATTGCTTTTGGGAGACTGGGCTGCTGGTATGTTACAGAAGGATGTGGTACCTCTCTTCTAAGCACCAGAATGCCAGTCCTTTAGGCCTGGAGTACAGATCTTGCTGCACCAAAGCACCAGGGTGTGACTCCTAAGAAAGCACACCAGCACTGGGAAGTGCTGGAAGGATCAGGTACAAATCTCAAGATTACACTTCAGGAAGGGTGGCTTGGTTTCCTATTGATCTCACTTTTACGTCCCACCTGGAATGGGGCCGGTACCTAGCTTTGCCCAGCTGGGTAGGCTTCAGCAGGCTTGTGGGAATCAGATTCATTCCAACCTCATCTAATGACATCTCCAAATTTCATGTTTCTCTCTAACCCCCCTGTCCTGCTAAGCAGAACCACAGCAGCAGGCAATGGAGAAGAGCTACCAGTCCATCTGTCCCTTCTCCTTTCTTCACTACTTTGCCAGATATAGCTGCCTCCCAACACATCACTCCTCACCTGTGCCGGAAACTGTCCCGCTCATCTCTGTAATCGGAGACAGCCTGTGATCTTGATGTGCTTCCTCCGCCGATCACTCCTGCCCAGTATTCAGCATCACCATCCAGGTCCCCTGCAGGAGGCAGAGGTTTCCTTCGCACCTGGCGGTAGGGCTGTCGGAAGTTCAAGTCCTCTTCATGCAAAGAGCTGAGTTCAGAGATAGTGTTGTTATCTGCAGGGAAGGTTGCAGAAAAGAAATGAGATAGGCATCACCTGATAACATGTGTGAGAAGGGAGAAGAGGACAGGAAGGCTGTGGCAAGCCCAGCTGCAGCTTTTTCAGAAAGAAGCTGAGCTGCCCTCCATTAGAAAAAAATCAAAATGGAATCCAAGGCCCTTCTCCAAACCCTTGACCGATCCTGCCCAAGACTCCTGGAGCTCAGTTTGGACATAGAGCTGCTGTTAGACCTATATATAGGTCCTCTGAACTGGTAGCTGGCAGCCAGGTGGGATATTCTAAGGGTATTGGAAATGGCATCAGACGCCTGTGTTCCAGATAACCGAGTTCAGCCTTCATGCAGAAATCCCTGCCTCAGCCTTGCTTCAGTAACAGATGTGAGCTCTCTGCCCTCGTGAGGTGGGCACCGAGCTTGGTAGAACATCATCAAAGCAGTTGTGCCACCTCCCCCTTTCCTGGTGTGAGACAGGCTGGCTCTGGATTTTGGCCTGACTTGCCCAGCTAAAACAAAAACAACCCCCTCAAAAAAAGATTAAGAAAAAAGTAAGAGACTATCTGAATCACTGTCAGTCTCTACCCTGTCAAGCACATTGACATCTGGAGGCCTGACATACCAATCTGGAGAGGTCTTTTTATAGTAAATCTTGTGGGTGGAGAAGACAGTGTGCTCAGCAATGACTGTTTTAGAAGTATATATAATTTGTTAGTTATGCCTAGTCTGTACAGAGCTTTGATGTAGTGTCATTCCCTAAAGCCCTTACCTTCACTGATTTGCAGGATCTCACACGTCTGTTTTAAATGAGCCTCTGCCAGTGCCTAATATGGGTTAGCTCTGCGTGAGTCGGATGCTGCCCAGAGGAACTGAGCCCCCAGCCTGCTGCTGTCCTCTGCACAGAACAGCTGGAGGACAAAGAGCAGCACTGCAAGCCACACCTTGTCCCACCACTGCACCTCTGCCTCCTAATGTGGAAAGATCCTCATTTGGGTTTGTATTCTGACATCCATTAAGTGCAGCCTCAGCCTTTGCTTAGGGAAATAAAGCTTGCAAGAGGCTATCGGAAGACAACGAGGAGTTCCACACAGAAGCTTAGTTCTGAGTTTGCATCATGTTCCTATTTGCCACCCTCCTCCACTTCACCTGCAGTTTCTGACTGCCAAGCTGTCAGTACTGATGCATGTGCCACCTCAGATCTTATGCTGACCAGTGCCACAAAATCTGACGATCCCCCGATTTCTTGAATCCTTCTTGTAGTCCCTGCTCCTTCTGCAGGGCAACAGCCACTCCAAACTACCTTTCTGCACCCTTCAAACCACACTGTGGTCATTGCAGCCCACAAAATGTGCTTTCAATAAAATCATGCCTCTCCTATTTTGCCATGCTGGGAATTTACAGGCACCACACTACAAGACATAAAGAAATTGGGAAGACAATATCCAGGCTATTATCACACCACAGACTGTAGAAGGCATGAGTATGGACTTGGCTTTTCAGATGTTGATGATCCAAAAGTTTAATTATCCGAGTGGACAATTTTCATGAGCATTTGAGTATCCCTCACCTTGTTTGCTCTAATTAAGGATGATTAGGTAAGCAGCAGATCTTTAAAATCAGAACGTACCTGTAGATGCCTAAAATCTAGACTTTATCTGCCCCAAGTACCATACCCTGGACATCATATCCTAGAGGCCAGCTCCAAGGCAAAGCCAGTGAACTTTTAACTATGAATTTGCAGTCTTTTTCAGGTCAGTGAAAAAAAAAAAACCAAACCATGCTTGCTCCTCACATCGTTCTCGCATCCTCCTAGCTGGGTCAAACTGAGCCAGTTCTTTCTCGACATAGTACAGCACCTTCATGGAGTCCCTTTCCTTGTCAGTCTGGATCCTGTACCCTTTGCGCACTGCTAGGGAGAAAAGAAAAGCATTAGAGGAAAACACATTTAAGTCCAAGGAGACTTTCTGACAATATTGCTTCTATAGTTAAGCTCACATCTGCAGGCAGGTAGGCTGCGTCTCCCATAACAGAGTGAGTCAGTCCTTGCTTCAGAAGAAATTTGTCTGTAATGTGGGATGTGAAGTTGTGAGCAGCTGCATCATTTATAAAGTTTGCAGTAACAGCAAAAATGGTTTGGAAATGCCCAATCTGTACAACCAAATGCATCAAGTGGTGTCATTGCCACAGAGTGATTCCACCTCCCACAGAGGATGGCAGAGAAAAGTAGCACTCATTTTCCCTTCCTCAGCACTACAGAAAGGATTCATCATGGTATGGGAGAAGCAGTCCCAGAAGATCAGGCTTCCTCTATGCAGCAGGGGCCATAAGCTCCCAGTCTGCAGGGGAAGCAGGTGGCTGAGCATTTGGGAGCTGTCACTCTGCAGCACCACTCCACCCTTCCATCCCTATGAATTCTGCTCACACAGGTTGAAGAGCATGTGGTCGGAGAAGCTCCAGAGAATACAGAAGGAAACACAGAAAGTCCCACAAAGCATATCACACTGCTTTAAGATTTATACTGAATCCAATGATGGGGCCAATCAGGTCACTGGGTAACTGTGAAACTGCCTGCTCTGGCATTCTTTACATGCTTTATTTTACAGAAAAGTTATGTCTTACACATAAAGTGCTTGATTCCTGGGATTACTCCATTTGCAGGGGAAGTCTGGACAGCTTTTTTGACTTTTCCACATTCCTGTATGTAGAAAAGAAGCCCCTACACACCTGGAGCCACAGCAACTCTAACTCTGGCAGGCTGGCTCCATGCACACTTTACCTGCTAACCCTATGAATGGTCTGACTACCTCAAGGCAAGTCTATAGTCAGCAAGCAGAGAACTCCACCGATCAGGACTTTGAAGAAAATAAGGCTTTTATAGCAGATTATTTAAGAAAGGCCTCAGCCTGGGCTATTTCAAGACTGACAGAAACACAGGTCTAAGTACAAAAGAGGACTACAACCCTCAAATTCAGCCTCATTAGAGAACTGTCGTGAGGACAATTCACTTAGCACTACAAAATGGAACCTGTCTGCCTTGCATGGGGTTAGTATGTTCCCTTGTGTGAATACGGCAGTGTTGCGCAGTGCTCCTCTTGTGGCACGATTTAAATACTTGGACGGTGGTTCTGAGCCAACCTGTTCTTTCTGTTTTATCCCACACCCCGATACATCAAGCTACTAACATATGGGTTTGGTAGTACATTGCATAGTATGCACTGTGTGGGCTGAACAAGGACTTGGCAGAGGTATTCTTAGGCACCTTCTGTCCTAAACTGCTGTGCATGTGTCTGTGCACTATTAAATAACCATGCTCTGCTTCAGAAACGGCTGTGCCATAGAAATGTGTAGAATGATTCCTGTAATAATCCCGCAAATTGCTTCAGGAGGAAGGTGCTTTACTGTGGGTTTTGACTGTGCACCTGTAAGGTAAAAGTAACTACATCCTGAAATACTACCTTGTGTATCTGTACTTTGGAAAGGTATTAGATGTTAAAATGTAGTATGGGTCTATCAGGGTCCTGCTTCCAACGTGTCTCCAGATAGCTTAGCTGACAGCAGTCTGGAGTTTTGCTGTGTTTTATTATCCCCACGAATATGTGCACCACAACTGCAAATGCACACAGTGATTTACAGAATACAAGGAACCTTGCCTCTGCCTTCCAAAGTGGATGACCATCACGTCTCTTGAAGTGAGGTTGCTGCTGTAAAGAGGGGCTGGACTGACTGCCCTCAGAAGTAATGACTCCTGCTGCACTTCACAAGCAACAGCAAGGCAAGTTCTCCACCTCACCATTGTGGCTGACCTCTGTCTGGTACCTTGCCAGGAAAGAGGCCTCTTGCTATTCTTTGTTCTAATGTGTCTACTAGGAGCTCAGCTAAGCTGCCACCTCATTATACACAAGCCAGCAAACAACCATCAGCTGGAAATGACTCTGACCTACTAATAACCTTTGCGGAACTTGAACAGGCAGCTTCCACACTGTCTCTCCAGAACCACTACTTACACTGAGGCTGTGCCTAATATCTATTTAGGCAGCATCTATAGCTCCTGGAACTGATGGAGAATTAGCTAGGCTTCATGCTCGACTTGCTATTGCAGTTGTGTATCAAAAGGCAAATGAATTTCTTGGTTAATTATGTAAGCATCTAGAAATTAACTTCGGATTTAAATCTGCAAAGTTGACTGTGAACAGCTCATAAAAAGTATTTTCCATTATAGATGAAGCATATTTTGTCTCTACGTTTATTTATTAAATAATTCTTGCAATGATATTGAATGTTCGACTTATTCAATCTCTCTATTACTTCTTCATGTGAGAACCAAAGACATTATTGCTTCCTCCTCACACCCTCCTTCATCTGTAAATTGCCATAACCCTTTAATAAGGTCTGAATATTTTTAAGCCCATCTTAATTATAAGGGAATACGGATGCAAAGACATTAACCACTTGTCCAGAACCATTCAGTGAAGTCAAAGGGAATGGAACAGTCTTCCCTGTTAGACCATATTTTCTTCTCATGAACAGTTCATATATTTGTAATGTTTAATCTGTGTTTAACTAGACACTTTTTTTACTCTTCTGTGGGTGGAACCAAGTCAGCCAAAACTGTAAGCTGTTTCCCTCCCCAGAAAGGACAGCACTACTATTTTTTTCAGGCAAGTGTGGTTAGGAAGTAAATGATGTCTCATCCTCATACACTTTCCATATTAAAGGTCTGGAGTCCAGCTCTTGGATCAAAAGCTTCCCTGTGTGCATGGTTTAAGGAATCTATGCAACAGTCTCCAGGTAACCACTGCATTTAAAATAGACAGAGCATACATCCTAACTTATGTGTTGCCAATGCTCTTCTAAACAAGAGAGCTGAAAGTTTGGGTTTTTCTCCCTGTTCAGCCCTAAGTTTAGGATGGAGTTCCTAGGCTTAGGCTTCACTGGAGCTTTGTCACATGGCTTTTATGTAACTCTAGAGAAATTTTCTAAACATCCTCATGCGTGAGGTTGCTCACTAGATCCCCTCACAGGGGTCATTTATAAGCACAGAAACTATGTAGGGCAAAGGCTGTCCTTTTTAGCCTGGCAGCCAGGATTACAGAATCCTCCAATCTCTGTCCCCCAGCACTTCTGATCCCATTTTTTTTAAATAAACTTGACAGAAAGGTTGAAGTCTCAAAGATAGCAAGTTTCAGATCAGACTGGCTATGTGGAGGACACAGAGACCATAATTACTGCTCCTTCTGAGAAAAGGCCTTTATAATAAACTCAACCATTACCTGTTTTGTTTAGCTTGCCATCTGGCCAACCAGCAAATAAGTAGCTTGGAATGGCCACATAATGTTTTCTCTTCTACAGCCTGTAATTAGGGGATATTCTGGCATTGTAGAGGACTTTAAGAGAAAGGAACAGAGTGCAGGGTATCACCCTTTCTTAGCTCCACAGTTCAAGGAACACCTTGAATAACAGGTGCATGATCCAGACTAAGGGTTTGTCCATATTATTGCAAACAATACTAATTAAAAATAAAAAAAGCTTAAGAATCTCTGTTGTCTTGCCACAACAGTTAAAATGCTGTAATAATGGGTTTTCTTTGCAATACGTAGTATTTCCTGTCAAGTCCTGAGTCGAGGGATTAAGTCCAGCCAGCTGATTTGGATTATATAATAAATGCATCTTTCTGTGTAATGAACATGGGATGCTAAGAGCCGTTCCATTTGGTTACCAAATGCATCCACAGTTTTTCATTCTGCATTTGTGCTCTGCTAGTAACGTACAGCAGAGACAAGACTGGGGCTGTGATCTGACTCTTAAAAAATCCCTGGAGCTCCGACAGCCAACACCATGCTCTAAATGCAGTGACATTTTTCACAGGAGAAAAAATTAAGCACTGGGCTGTCATTCATCACTTTCTGACAAAGGTTTTTGAATTGGATACGTTCTGCTTTGGATCAGTGATTGATTTATTTCCTATTGCAAAATGCTCCATTCCAGAGCTCTGTTTTGATTTCAGTGGGGGAAAAAAAGTATGATTGTTGAATGAAAATACTTTTTGTAATTCCAGAAAGGTTAATATACTGACTGGGGCAGCAGAAGGTTGTGTAGGGTTGTTCAAAAAGCTTAATTATTTGATTACACTACTTGATCTTGTCTTTTAGGAAGTGTCTTATCAAATTTAACAATTGATAATTAGTGTGGTGCTTTGAAATCAGACATGTGGCTGGACCAATGGCAAACATACTGTGTCAGTATGGTGACTCTACATTGGTGAGTCACTTCTGCTGCAGCATGTTTGAATTTAGTCAGCCACTGATCCTGAAATGCTATCATGTGGCTAAATAGCTACCCTCTTTGTCCTTGATGGCAGCTTCCTTTGCAGCAGAAGTGACCCTCACCAAGATACAGTCATCATACTGATACTCCACACCTGACATTGATCTACAGCTCCTTTCTAGTTAGAAGCTTTTTATCACTCACATTTCACAAATGCAAAGGCTGAACAAAAAAATTACCTACTGACTTCTGTCGGGTAGGGAAGGGGGTCCAGCCCCAAATGCTCTTGGGCAGAAATGCCAAGGGAGCATGTTCCTGTGCCCAAAATGCCATGGGGACAGTAAAACATGCTGCACCAAAACCTGCTGCCAGAGGGCAAGCAGTGCCCTACAGAGGGTAGGAAGAACAGTTTACCAAGAGAGAGCAGCTTGCAAGGCATCAGCTCTAAGGGGAAAATGGCCACTGCCTCTGCTCCCCTGAAATCATCTTCATCCTTTTGTCTTCCTCAAGTAAACATTCGTAGCAGTAATGAGAGGGGTCCCAGGCATGAACTTGGCCTCCCATTCCCTGCTGACCTAATTAGGCACCCACAAACTGACACTGTGCTGATGGCACTAGAAAAGTTGGACCATGTGGCCCTAAGGGATGCAAATGTCATTGTCAGAGCCAGGATTAAAATGCAGTTTCTCTGTGTTTCTTCTGTTCATACCACTCTATCAGTGACAATTGTTCCTCCTCTTCCCAGCCCTGCTCCCAGTAAGAGGACTGAATGTTGTGCCTGGCACTGCAAATTACCATTTTGGCTTCCTCCGCTGGAGTCACTTGGGGCTAAGGGAGGGGGGTGCGACTTATCCACCAGCACAGCAGGAGACGGGACACCAGCTACAGGAACATTGGGGATGTAGTATGGACCTGGCATGGAAGAGACTGCAGGAGGGTACCCAGCTTTTGCTGCCTTGCCTGCTACATACACTGAAAAAGAAAAAGAACAGCAGTCAGCATCACACCAGCCTCCCACAGACCCACACGGCACATGGCCGAAACCTGCACATCACCAACATTCGTGACAACCCAGCCGGAGACAACTGGACAAATGAAATGACAAGGACCAATGTGAATTTCTCTTAAGCCTCAAAGGGCACTGAGGGGAGTTTAAACAATGCACACAGCAGGTCAGATGAGCACTGCAAGATGCCCAGCAACTGAAGGACATTCAGCGTGTTACAGCCGGCATTACCACTGCCATGATTTAGAGGCAGTTCATCTTTAAAAACAATTGATGACTCAAGTAGCAGGGATGAGGCTCATGAAACTTGACAGATCTCCCTGAGCCTAACCAGGAACCTTGCTAGGTTGCAAGGATTTTGCACTGTTGAAGAGGGCAGCTGCTTTGCATTGCCAGGAAGAAACCTCTCAGGATGCTCTTAGCTCTGACCCAGAACATTCACTGACATGACAACAACTTTGGAAGGGGAGTGTGACACTTTGGAAAAGCAGGCACAGCTCCTGAGGCAGGGAGGGCTCGGGGAATTACATTTGTAATTCACTTTGAGTGCTCAGCCATTGAGCAATAGGTCAGATGCTTCACCCCTAAGAACTAGTGCTTTAGTCAAGGAAAATGCTCAGGGCAAAGGAAGCAATATTAGCAGATTCTCCTCCTGTTCTGCCAGGGAGCGGAAGAAGTGCATGAGAAGATTTGTGCCAGGCTTGGACAGGGTCACTCACGCGCCCGGGGACAGCAGCAGGACTCGGGACAGCAGGGGCAGCGGACGTAACAGCAGCAGCTGTGCGGGCAACACTGGCACCAGCAGATTCCCACCAGGAGGAAGAACAGGAACGCCCCCAGGATCACCAGGCCCACAAAGACCCACTCTGAAAAACAAGGAGAGAAAGGGAGATACTTACAGGATTGCAATCACTGTAGAAGGGAACGTCAGCAACATCCTCCCAGTGGAGAGCATGGGGCAAAACAGACAGGTGAATAATAGAAGTGAACTCCCCGCAGGTCTAGGACTACGTCCCCCTCCATGTCAAAGCAGAAATGGCACATGACACCGAGAAATGGAGCTACAGAAATGTGGTACCTTCTTGCTACATCTCTGGCTGGCTGAGCAGCGAGCAGCACAGAGGCAGGAGCTCTGGTTCCCCAGCACAGAAACCCTTCACCCCACAGCAGACCTGTACGAATGCCGCAGGACAAGCTCCATTAGCATTTGGATCTCATCAAAGACTCATTCTTCCCGGCCATGTTCATGCCCTGCTTGTGTGTTTGTTCCCTACCCACATTCTAGTTTTAATGGGACAAACGGTGGTGAAAAGCATGCTATAAATAGCCCAGTAAATGAGCCAGGCCTGCCCCTTCGCAACTAGGCCCACGCATGCAATTATTCTTTTGAATGTGCCGAATGAACATCCTATTCAGGCGCTGCAGCCAGCCAGGAAAACTAACAACCACTTTTTTTTTTCTTTTTTCCCCACTGAAGCCTCAGATGATGTCTGCCAGGCCCCGAAAGGGAGCAGCTGAAAAACAAGTGAAAGCACAGAAGAGCTGATCCACAAAAACCAGGATGGGATTTGAACGGGAAGGGGAGTGAGAAAAGGTTTCTCAAACTTTGCTGCTGGGAAATCTGCAGTGGCAGCAGCCATGGTGAGAGCAGGTGCCCAGCCCATGCTGGGGCAGCTCTGTATCTGGCCACCCTGCACTTTGCAGAGGATTGTGTGCACAGGGCTACACATACTGCCACATGGGAATTTGCTGGATTAAAGGAATGGTCAGTGAACACCTCCGAACCAAGAAATCTCAAGACTCTGAATGTATAGGAGGCCTGGAGTTGGTTTTACATCAGAGAGATGCACCAACCTATCTAGAAGTCAGACCACTGGTGGGGAAAGACTCCAGGTGTACCCAAGTGGTTATTCAACCACCTTTGAAAGATGGTAAGAAAGCAAAGAAAGAAGTGGTGGGACTGCTTTGCAGTGGGGCAGGGTTTACCCCCAGCCCAGAGAAAAAAAAGCAGCAGACAACTGTTTCTGAACAGACATCCAGCGTTCACTGAAGGGTCTCCTGGTACATTATTATTTAAGATGAAGAAGTAGTGATACAAGGATTGCAATGTGAGCACAGAACCACACTGGAAAAATAGTGCACCTCTGACCTGCATCGCTAAGCTGAAAAGTCAAGGAAAAATGTTCCACTTGGAACAATCAAAACAGAAGTTTTTTCTACTTCTTCATAAAATACAAAAATAAGAAGTGTCATTTTTGATTCATCCACAGCATTCTGTTTGAACAAAAGTAAAAGTCTTTGCTTTGTTGGAGTTTTCCTTAACTCTTTTACAAACAGTTCCCTTTTTAATCTAGAACTTAAAATTTCCTCTAAAAAATGTCAGTGAAAGATCTGGCATTTACAAACCAAAACACTTCATTTCAGAAGTGTCAAGTGAAATGGTTTATATTTTTTTAATATTTTCTTTCTTTTTTGGCTGAAACAGATGAATTTCATTTAAATTTGCAGGTAATTTTGGTCCTTGTGGAATAATTTTTTTTTGGTGAAGTTACTATATGCTGAGAAAAATTCAGCTAATGAATAAGGAAATGGCTGGAGGGAAACATTCATAAATGGAAAAGAAAGAGCTGAGAGAAGATTACTGATACAGTTCCTCAAGTGCTGGTTCTAGAAGCTATCTTACTGAATATTTTCATGAATGACCTTGACTCAGAAAACAAGAGTGTGTTAATGTATCTTGAGGGTAAAAGGTAGGGAAGCATTGTCACTAAAGGTGAAGACTAGGATATGTTATAGAAAGGGCCAGTTGTCCTCAGGCCTGCAATAAGAAACATGAAATGCAGCGATATAATGAATTTCAAGGTATGCAGCAATACTTTCAAGGTCACACGTTCAAAGATTAAGAACAATTTCTGTTCTGAAGAGGACTTCATTAGTTGGAAACAACTGAAGAACAAGAGAGATGATCCAGTATACTATTTCATCATAGGACAACTGTAACCACTTACGCAATACAGCCACAAAAATGGCAAATGTAATCCTATGCCCAACAGAGGAGGAATTTCCAGTAGCATTAAGGAAATATTAATGCCATCATACAACGCCTCCATGTAACTTCATCTGACATTACTGATGTTATACAGCTCTGGTCATCTTTGTACAAGAAAAGATGAATTCAGGTTGGAGCTGATGCAAAGCAGGGATTTGAGGGGATGAAGGGACTCGATAGCCTGCCTTGCAGCAGGAGAGCTGAAGCTTGCTGCGTTAGTCTATTAAAAAGAAGGCTGAGAGCAGATGTAGCTGCCTGTAAATATGCTAGGAGGATGAATGCTAGGAGGAAAAGCAGGTATTATAGTTAAAGGTCTTACATGAATGGGCATAAACAGGCTATGAGTAACACAGATGGAAGCTAGAAGAAGCACATCAAAGAAAGCGATCCAATGGGAGAGAGAAAGGCCAAACCCAGACTACTCTTAAGCTTGCTAAGCTTATGAAAAGGATGAAATTACATGGCGCTTGGGATAGGAAGCAAGACAGCGAGCCAGACTATCCTTTCCAGTCCTGTGCTTCCTAATCGATACCAATCCGAGCAGGGCAACAGCTCAGTGGCTTTTTCTTTTGTTGTGTTCACATCTTGTTCTTTACAACCATCACTGATACAGAGAAGGTGGTGAAATAGTATTGCATGACAGAAGTGGCCAGCCACAGCTATGCAATGAAGCTCAGAGGTCAGATCTCCAGAGCTATTAGTGAACAGTTCACATCACTCCATGAAGGATAAAAGCCTGGTAGAGGAAAAAAACAAACAGCAAGCCCATTGTAAGTGTATCATCTGTGGTCTCCCTGAAAACGTTCTAGGAGTACAAAAGGGGGTCAGGTTAGTACGTACACTGCACATTGCAAGATACTCAGCAGCAGGAGTGGATGTTCGAAATCAGTGTCCCAGTGACAGGGACCTATGAATCAGGAAGGATTTTACTTCACAGGAAGTTAGACCATTTGTTTCTCTGATGAGGTTAAGAAAAGAGCAAAAGAGCCTGCTGGCTCCTCCTTTATGCACAAAATTGGGTTTCAACCAGTTCCAGATACAACTGTGTAACCCTGAGATTCAAATGACTACCAAGTGAAATGCTGCGTGCCCTCACTCCCTGGAAACTACTGTATTCTGCTTGCAGGAGCATCCGCTTTTGTTTATTCAGGTAATAGGCAATGCTAACAGCTGAAATGTGGTTTGCTGCTGCCTTTTACACTTTCTCATTGTTTATACCCATGCAGTGAGGGTACCAGAAAGCTACCTGGCCAGCACACAAGAATTTTATGCCCATTCAATAAAATTGTAAATAGCAGGGGAAAAAAAGCGTTCGGCAACAGAGAATCAACTTATGTCTATGCTGAAAAGACCAAGCCCTCTCCTGCCATGCTGAACTTCCAGGGACCTTTGGGTTACACTGGAGGTGGGGGAGTGTCTGCCTTCTCTCCATTTGCATCTCTGGGACAGACTTGAAAATAGCTTCACACATTTATGTGGAGTTGCATTTTTGCACAAACGTGTGAAAGAAACACTCCTTGGGCACTGTCAGGGGATGATCAGATGACTCAAGGGCTAAATGTTCGCACAGCTTTTCCCTTTCAAGGACAATCTGATGCACAGTCTGTTTCCTCTGCAAGGAGTGCCAGAACTGGTGGCTCTCATTAGTTTGGCTAGCAAGGGATTTATCATGGGCACAGAGCTTTCATGTCTGGTCCAACCAGCTGGTGTTACCTAGATAATGCCCTGACCACGCAGCACAAGAGGGGCTGTGCCACTGATGGGTTACTAACCAGTGCTCTATTTCTAGCACCTCCTGTGCTACCATCTGTGGTGATGGCTGTAATGGTACCCGCAGGATAGGGTCTGGGGCGCGGAAGTTACTACTGCACAAGAGCAGCTGACGTACAAAGCCATATGGGCACACGAGGCTGCTGAGGTCTCGCAGGCTGGAGTGGCGTGACCTTTGTGCTAGCAGGGGGAGAGCAGAGAGCTTGATATAAAACCTCCCCTGAACAGAGCTGGCATTTCTGCTCTCACACTGATCCTGGCATAACATCAACCATCTCTGTATGTTGGCTCCCAGCATGGCCATTCCTCCCCCAAGTCCCAGCATCACCTCTCTCAGATCTCAACCCAACACACTTTCCCAGTAAGCGACAGGCTTTTCTCTTTTTATCCCCAGGTAAAACACACATAAGAGTGAAACGTACACCACATAAAGATGCTCAAAAGGATAAACAGACAAGATGACAGAGGACTGGGTGATTGAAGGGTGAAATGACTGAATACCTGGCATAATCTCCACAGCAAAACTGGGCAAGAGATCAGCAAGCAGCCCTGTCCTGCCTAGAAAAGACAGAAGGAGGAGAACAAGGAGAGAGGTTACTGCAAGAAAAACACACTCCCCAGCCCCTGCCTTAGCCTCCAGACCCCTTCCTCATCAGACCACTTGCACTCTGTTAACGGAATTCCTATCAACCACAGATGTCATCCTGCTTGATGCCTGGTGTCTACCTCTGCCCTTTTGCCATTTCTGTGTCCTTGCATTTTATCTTTATCAGCAGAGCTGGGGGAAAAGAATCTGAAATAGAGCTTCTCCGATCTAGGCACAAAATGACAAGGAGAGGGAGGTCCCCCTAGCATGGTTACACAGTAACATCTTTCTGGAATTATGCTCTACACATGCAAAAAGCTCCTGGAAATGCACAACAGCCCTCAAATAGAAGGATTTACTTTACTTTAAAAGAAACCCAGGCCCTTGACAAGTCAGCCACGTGCATCCAACACCCATGGGTAGTGCTTTCCACGTGGAGCTCTGCAACTGCAGAGACAGGCCCAGGAAAGGAGTCTTGAAGCATGACTGTGAGCACGTGCTACTTAATTCAAGATGTGCAAGCAACTTGGTGAGATTGGGTGATTCAAGGCCAACTCTCAAGCAAAGCAAACCAACCAGGGAACGATTTGTGTAGAAATTTGTAGAATCACCTTGCAAAAGGAAAAGAAAAAAAAAAAAAAGCAAGTCAATTTCTAATTTATAACTGAATACGAACAAAATCCAAGCTGAAAGGCAGCCTGATGCCTATTTGTTTTGGCACTGAATGTCTGGGATATTTCTAATACACAGCAAACATCCTTCACAGTGTTCAGCTATAATTTACACAAACCTGTGCATCAGCAGAACAGCCCTATGGGCAGCTGTGCTACATACTCTTTTATATAGCACCAGGATCATGCTAGGTTTTTTTGAAAACATGCATAAGGTAGGAGAGCTGCACTCTGAAGAGAGACATACATTGTGGATGTAATGTAACAGAAGCAGCTAAGGGTAAGCCAGCGCAAAAGTGGTAGAAAGCTACCTTTAACCTCCCCACATGCCCTTCAGGTCCTGCACTAAGCAACACTCAGACACAATGATGAACTGGATCCCAAGTTCCTTGGATTCTAGCCTGTCCTTGAAGCATGTTATAATCAAATTCCCACTGTCCGTTTTTTCTGAGTGCTTCAGCAGAGGTTCTGTAGAGATCAAAAATCCACAAGGATGCCTGCTGGAGCCGTAATAAACATACTCTGAATGCAGGCAGTGCTCTGCAACCAGTTGCAACTCATCAAAGCTGTCCAGTACTCACAGTAACGCCATCATGATGAGGTGCTCCTGAAGCCTTGGCAAAAGATACAATGCTGATCCTTCAGATAATTCACTGCTTTGAAGGAGGACTCTTGCCATCAGTCTACTGCAACATTTTCAACTACATATACAAAGAGCTTCATGACATGCTTTGCAGTCCATTGTCTGGAAGGATCAAGTGTCCAAACTGCTCACAGCTAGCTTATTATGGGAAAGTGCTCATGTATGCTTTCTGCTGAGATGACACAGGCATATATGCAACGTATGCGTGGCTTAAGTCTTGGGTGCCACAAGTGGGCTCGAAACACATGCAACAAATATATGCCTTGTGTCACGGTATGAAAGATTTACATTACGTTCCATGTGCATATTAAATATATTCCTTATTTTCCCAGCACACACAAAAAAGTATGCAATTCTTGCATAGGCCTCTGTGTGTCTGTATGTGAACAATGTACGTGTGAACCACGTACGTGTGAACCACATGCACGCAGAACATATGGGCAGACATGGGCATGCAGCTTGCCTCCCATGTGCATTACCTCCGCGCAAGTTCACACGCAGCCCTAGTCTGAGAGCAGATGCCAATGGACAAATAGCTGGAGGTATACAGCTAATTTAGGGCTGGGATTTGTGGTACCAGAGGTAAGGGAGTGACACCTATAAAGAGCAGAAGCTCCATCTCATGAGTCCAAATAGGCGCCTGCTTTATTTTGAACCTACCCGAACAGCCTCAAGCCCTGCTAGTGCTGCATCTTATGGTGCCTCCTGATCCGCAGGAGGAACCACACATTCAAAGGGGAAGAAGTATCCCTCAAAAATAACAGTGCTTGAGAGCGTGGTAACTTATTACACAGACAACCAAGGTAATTCCTCTGTGCTACCTATGAGCAGTAGAGTATTTCCCTGCTTCTGCAGCCTCACTCGGCTCTGCTGAGTATCTGCTTGGGGAATTTGCTCCCCCTGCCCGGACAGTGGGGAGCACAGCCCTGGGGGCCCCAGAGCCACCAGCGGGGGATGCACAAAGCCTGGGAGGGCCCGAGGCAGCAGCGAACCCCAGCACGGCTCAGCCTGAACTCTGCCGGCTCAGCCTGAACTCTGCCGTCTTGACTAGCCTAGCTGACAGCCAGCAAGCACAAAGCCCGCCTCCAGACTGCCGTGCCCCCAGCAGCTTTCAGTGCACCACAGCTCTCCTCCCTCCCTGTCCTTGGCTGAATTAATTCACAGATAACCCTTCCCTACACCGTGCACTTCCCCCTTAGCGGGTGAAGCCAACGGGGGGGGGGCTGCCGGCAGCCATGGCTGCCCTGCGGTTGCCGCAGCAACGGGAGGCTCCCCGCCACTGCCCCTCGTTGAAGGCGACTTTCCTGACTTTCCTCTTGTCGCTGCTGCCAGCAACAAGTGGAGCAAAAGCACCCAGCCCACCAGTCAGCCTGCCAGCCAGCGGGTGCAGGGACAGGGTGGCTCTGGGGGGGTGCAAGGGCCACCGCTGACTCTTACCAGCCCGTCCTGTGCAAGACCCAAAGCCAGGCAGCAGCCGGCGGAGGGGAGCCCGGGATGGCACCGCAGTGGGTCACGCAGTGCCCAAAGCTGTGGCAGAGAGGGCAGGGTTGCAGGGAGCAAGGCCTCCTTTTGGACCCACGGCTGAAACACCAGCCAGGAGACGGCCACAGCACCCATGGCCAGCACCCTCCCAGCTCTCTATGCCCAGGCTGCTCCTTCCAGGGGTGTTAAGCTCACCTCACTTCTCTCTTGTTTTTTTAAGGAAGCTTTAAGGTGGAGGGCTGAGGCTAGATAGCAATTGGTGGGGAGAAAACAATTTAGTAAAACATCCTGCCAAGAGACCATCTGGCCACACCACCTCTGCACAGCAGCTCTGCCTGCCTGAGAAAGAGGACCGCAGGCACTCCAAGACATGGCTGGGCATGGCCCCCGAGTGGTAGCTCTGTGCCTGCCCCCCCCAAGGCCTATGTGTCCTCTGTGTAAGCTCTCACCACCAAGCCCCAGCAGACACCCCTGGCGGAAAGAGGGAATAGATGATGGCCCCATTTACCAGGGCTGTCCCAGGTGGCTCTGTTGGAGCTAGGAGCTTGTCCTCATTCCAGCACAGATCTGGGACATGCACCCGTCTCTACTCCCACTGTGCTGCTGCGGGGCTTTACCCACCCGCAGCGGCTTCTCGCTGGGCACACCATACACCCCAGGCCCTGGCCAGCCTCAAAGCGTGAGGGAGCCCACGAGCCCCCAGTCTGCACTGGCAGAGCACAGTGGTAGAGGGCAGGAGGAGGAATGGGAGAGGAAAAGCTGAGTGGGTGCAGAGCGGCTCCAGGAGGTGCAGAGATACAGAAGAGGTGAGCGAGGACAGGAGTTAATACACAGGAGGCAGGCAGGTGACAGAGTGAGAGAGCAAATAGCAGCAGATCAGGGAGGACCTGGAGTCAAGCAGACAATTAGCAGAGAGTCTGCAGAGAAGAGACACAAAAATAATTAGGATAAGTGGTGCAGCTGAAAAGAAATGATGACATGAATAAAGTAGGCGCAGGTGCAGTCAGGAACATGGCAATTGGGTAAATACGGGAACATGGTAAATACTGGCAATTGCATAAATGCAATAAATATTGGGTAAATATGGGAATAACTGTTGAATTGTTTTCCCTGTTGAGGGCTGCCTCCGCAGCCCTACCTGCAGCAGTGGGACCACGGGAGGCAGCAGCTACAGGGGGAACTATTTCTTCCTCAGTGGCGGAAAAATTTGCCAAGCCATGCCACAGCAAGAGGCCCCTGGCATGGGACACTGCCCTTAGGGGAAGCTGGAAAGCGTAGGAGAGGAAGCGTGCGTGGGCCTTGTAAATCAGATACTTTTCCAAGGAAGCTGCTGTGAGATTTATTGGGAGAGCATGGCTCTGCAATGAGTCCCTCCGTGCTCCCTCTGCTCACAGTAAACTTTATCCTTTCTTCCCATCCTTCTCTTCAATTGGAGCGAGAAATAGCAGCAGCCCTTCTTGGAGATCAAAGTTTTAGCAGGCAACAAAGACCTCCAAGGAGGCTGTTGCCATGGCTACCTTAGTAACGGAGGTCTTTTAACCACGTGAGCAGCGTGTGGCTGTCGCTGGCAAATAAGGAGGAAAAGAGGGGTAAAAAACCTTGGCAACAAGTAGCACTTCTAAATGGTGTGAAATAAATAACTAGGAGTAGGCCGGGCTAGGACGAGGGGGATTAGACCCAGATTACAAAGGCGGCAGCACAGCGGTCCGGGGCAGGGCAGCAGCGGCCAGCCTAGCAAGGACAGGATGAGTACTTTGGGGGTCGGAGGACACCAGCGGCCTTCCTGGCATCAACGCCTCTCCCGGCTTTTTAAGTGGAGGGCTACCGTGCCAATCACATCCTTCGCCTGCTGGCACTACTCGCCTTCGGTCACGAAGGCGCAGCTCAAGGTCGGAGAGCGCTCACGTGAACTTGCTTATAGATTCCTCCCCGGCTGAGATCTGGCCCTCTCATCCCCAACACATGGCCAGAAGCACTGACATCTCTGCCAACTGCTGTGACCCAAGTACTGGCTCGGAAGCTACTGGCAGCTTTTCAGCAAAACAGAGCAAAATCCTAAAACCATCGTCCTGCAAGGCAAAATTTTGCCAAGAACTTTCCTGTCTCCAAAATCACACCAACTCTTACAATACAGTCTCTCCCGGCACACAAGAGACTCCAAACCTGGCTATATTTATACCAGCTATTGAGTCATTTTGCTGAGTAAGAACTGCCCTTACTAGCACTGCACGCCATACACTCACAACCCAGTAGAGATTTATTCTCTCTGAAAGCCAACGCATGTCTCTATTAGTACATTAATTACTGTGCAATATGCTGCGTTGTATATGCATCTACATTCTTTCCGACCTATGGGTGTTAGACTTTATAAATTTGGGAGGTTAGCCTAAATCGATATTGGCTGGTAATACAAACTACCAAAGCTGTCAGTTTACCAATGTTAAATGCTAGCTGAGTTCAGAAATTAACAAAAACCTCAAGTGCTAATTGTTTTTATTTAAAGCGTAACAACGGTAGAACCTGAAGCTTCCAAAAGATTAATTATAAAATAATATTTCACTACTACATAATTTATGTAGTATGAGCTGCCAAACTGGATAGAAAAAAAAGCAGGCAATAGCTGTCTAGCAAAGCACATGGATCACTAACCAAAGTATCAAACCAACAATTGGGATTAGTGGATCACTTTCCTGCCTCTTCCAAGAGCTTGACACATCCTTGGGAATGAAACCATGACTTCATGATGCATGTCTAAGCTATGTAAAATCTTGTAATGCAAACATTGCCAAGCTTGCACAGACCTACACATTTCAGGGTAGCCAGCTGTGCCTAGCTATACCTACAGGCATTGCTCTATAGCTGTACCAGCTTGGGAAGGGAGCAGTATAGCTGCTTTCACAGGACCCTGCACCTGATTAGTAAATTCTGGCTCTCGGAAAGGCTTACTGGGTTATATGCAGTCTCATGCAATTAAGCTAGACTGCTTCCTGATGTGAGCTGGGTCACATGAAGCTAGGACGTGGTATCCACTGACACTGCCCTGTATTTCTGATTCGAAGGTTACTCCAGGCACCCTGCATCCAGTGCACTGGTACATTTGCAGTTCCCTTCAGCAAAGGCTGCAATGACTGACTTTACTGAAGCCCACTGACATTCTTATATAAAAAGCAGTGCATAGGGGCTACAAATAACTGTTTGATTAATAGCACTGTCTGTGTTTCAAGAAGCAGGACATTCAGCTGCTAGCTACTAAGATAGAAATGTAGACTTCCTTAAACTTAGGATTCAGCCTTTTTGATTCAATCACATTAGTTCTAAAAACCAAATGTATAAAGTTGCAAATGGATTCACTAGCCCAGTTGTAATGTCAGCAAAGGGTTCTATATTTCTAGTAAAACATACGAGTGCAGAGAGCATCACTTGACTCCTGTTGTGGAATTGCTAACCTCTGTACTAGTCTAGTCCTGCTGCAGCAGAAGCAGGGTTCATACAGTTTCCAGCATGCTAGACCTCGTTTGGAGATTCCAAATGCCACCAAGATACAAATGTTTAGTAAAAGTGTAATAGTACTTTTTAATTTAAATTCTTCCCGTACTCTACAAGAGGTTCACTACCAGCCAATCCCCTTCTGTGCTTCTGAGGCTCAGAGGTTACTATCCCTCTTCCCTTGCCTGCACTGATTCCATTAGAGAGGGTTAAAGTCCCTGACTAAGCTACACCTACTGAATGGTCTTTTCAGCAAAGCACATAAGCACATGCTTAACATCAGGTATGCGTTATAAATCCTAGTAGCTTTGCTGAGCACAAATGGATATAAGTAAATGCTTATCTGCTTTTCTGAAATAGGCCTGAAATGAAGACAGCACATGGGATTCTCTGATGCTATCTAGAGTTGTCCAGCCGCTTTGTGTGTCAACATGACACATCCAGGTGACAAAACTCAACATGCAATCCCACCATAACCCGGGCTGACTGACAACTCAGACTTCACTGGAAGTCTCTGTGATTGCTTCCCTAAGAAAAAAGGAATATTGTAATTTCCTCAGGATTTTGATTTTGCTCCAAGTTGTGATAAAGCAGCTTTTGACCAATTGTTAATGGTGTAATTCACTGTATAAAAGCAGGATCCTCCACTTTTAGCTAAGCAAATTTCCATTAATTTATTGATGCTATTAGCTATCTACCATTTTTGCTGCTCAGTCCTTTCAAGGTTTCTACATGATATTAAACTTCCCTGTTCAGCAGTACCTTTCTCTAACCTAAACACACCTTTCATCTTGGCATTAATATGAAACCACAAGAAGGGATATTTTCCTATTTCCTTTTCTGTTACTGATTTTTCTGTCTTTCTCCACTGATAACGTGAGTGGGTAAAACCTCTGCTCTATTCAAAATTCTAATCTATGCTTAAATCATGCAGCAGCCCCCAAATAAGCAATGTAAATTATATTTGAAAGACCACTGTCAGCAGAGAGCAAACAGCAAGCAATGTGCTGTGGAAATCATAGCGTCTCTCACAAATACTATCCCTCCACTGCTCCAACCACTCTAACAAGGAATCTGGGTTCCACCCAAAGAGCAGCAAACAGCAAACAAAACCCTTTTACCACATGTCCCCTAGGACCGTGGAATTGCTCCGATCTACATCTGTACTCACTGTCTCCCTTGAAGCAGTGGGATGGAATAAAAAATGTCCCAGAAGATGCCAGAATATTAAGAAAAGGTATTTTCAACACTGGCTGCTTCCTCCTCTAGCCATCAATGGGGAAGAGGTAAAGGAAAAGAAAGTAGAAATACCAGCAAAGATGGAAGGGGAAAAGGAAGGGAAAAAGGAAGGGAAAAAGGAAGGAAATGGGTGGATAACCTGCAATCGCTCCGAAAGCTGGAATGTTGCCTCCGTACACGCTACCCAGGAGAAGAAATACACAGAAGCTGTGCCAAACAGCATGAGGCAGAACAAAGTATGCCCACGACAAGTATGCTTTCATGCTGCTGCCAAACTTTGCACAGTGCTGCACAAAGTGCAAGGTCAGACCCACAGACTGTAGTGAACAGAAAAGCAGATGTGGTCAAGGTAACGCAGCCTAAGCTACGTGTTTCCTCCCAACATAATCACAATGAACTGGGGCCAGGGACATCATCAAGCCAGCTTCAGAGGAGGGGATTTCTTTGTTTTCCCCCCACATAGTCTTCTGTACACACTGAAAAGCAGGTTCTTCCTGTTACCATAGCACTGTTTCATCACTGGTGTCTGAGCACAGTTGTAGACACACATAAGAGGAAGACACCAAATCCTGGACAGGAAGGTGAAGAAGGGACATAATTCAGCAGCCCATCGCCATGCAGCCAACAGACAGCTCCTCTGGAAAGGCTATGTAACAGCTACAACTGCCACCTGGCAGAGGTAACCTCACCTGAACTAACACAGGTCAGCCTTGGGCCTGTAATTCACTAGCATATAATACACAGTCACACTGTGGATTTAGACAGGGGTATGACACCGTTTTCTGGAGGGACCCATTCTCCAATTGTCCATTGCTTGACTGACATCTGGAAAAGTCAGGGGAGGTGATGGCACTGTTATAGTCACCCACCCATTCAATCTGGTTTATTTTGTGAGGACAACTACAGCTCCAAATATAAATGCCAATTAAACTCTGACCTTAGCCATGAAAGCAAGAGTACCTGACAGACATGTTCTATTGTATGCTTCTATATATCACCTACACACTATAGACCCAAGCTTTTTAAGATTTCCTTCACAGAATGTACAGAATCTGTACACCCAAGAACCATGCAAGCATGCTGACCAGACAAACACTGGTGTCAGCAGGTCTTAAGGTAAGTTGGGAAAAACTCATCTTACTCTCCTGGGGCAGTCTAGGGGTGAAGTACTACAGCTGGCTCAAGGCAGCGTCAACAAATGTCCCTGAAAGGCCCATTCCACTCTGCTTTTCTCGCCTAGCTGGGATGGGTGCTTTTATGACCTTTACAGTTAGCTGGATTGTGGAAGCCATCACTGAAAGCTAACCCTGCAAATAGGAAAGAAACTGATCCTGCTAACCACACTGCTCAAGGGAGCTTAACAGAAACAGAGCCAAGCATGCATACTGGAGAGAGGACAGGTCCTTTTAGTGGCAGCATCAGCTTAGACCTGGTTAGGGTGACTGTGAAACTCCACCTCTAACTGCACAAGTATAATTAGGAAGACAGAAAAATCTCCCAAACTGACACACATAAGCAGATAAACATGATGCTTCTTGACATCCTCACAGGTCAGAAGAGTGGGACAAAGAGAATGTTAAAAGACTGCAAAAAGCATATGATTTGATGTCTTCTGGGTATCTTTTTTTAAGAGAGTCTGTCTCAAGTGCTCACTTTGCTGCAAGTTTATTGGTTTATGTTTTAAAAACAAGGGTTCTGACTTTCCACAGCCCTGCACTCTCTGTAGTCATTTACGCCTGTGCAACGTGTGAGCAGTGTGGGTGTAAACATTACTATTCTGGTTTGGTAGCGTTTACCACCCACTTTGCCTAGGTGTGAATGACTGCACAAGGTGCAAGGCAATGGTGAAGGTACTGCAGGGACTGGTTTACATAGATCTTACACCCATAGTAATATGGTGCACAGATATGTAGAGAGAGCGAGAGAGCAGGAAAGATACATCAGCTACCTGCTGAAAAAGCAATCTGGCAAAAGGGCTTACCAAGCACAAGCAGCTCCACCGATTCTTCATTCTTGCCCTCCACATCATCCGGTGTGATAATAAGGCAGTAATAGAGCCCACTGTCTCCCCACATCAACTTCCCAATCTGAAGGTCTGCATCTGAAAGGCAAAGAAGAAAAGTCAGGCTTTCCCTCCAACACCTACAGGAAGAGTGAAGTGCTGAAAGCACTGGGTCCATCTCCATGTCCCAAATCCATTTCATTACCTTACTAAGAAGAGGGATTAACCTTATGCAGAATATCACACTATTCAGGAAAAAACAACAGACTCAGGACTCTGTGGCTGTTAAGTGGGAAGACAGGTAATGCCGCAGAGGCAGCTCACTCTGCAAGTGCCAAGAGCAGAAGGGGTAACTAATGTCACTCGCTGTCCTTACCACCCAAGGCCTGGGGTCCCAACAGTATTCATGCCGTGCAAGAAGGGCTTAGACAGTGTGTCCTCTACAGCACTTCAGTCATCTGCTGAAGACGTTCCACAGAGACATAAAGGAAGACACTCCCCCTTGCTGAGGCTGATCACGTGCTCTCCACACCAAGGAGCCTCCACTTCTGACTGAGGTGGTGTCCCGAGTCAAGCAGAAGCTTTGTGCTTTTGAGGAACAAGGTTTCTCACATAGCCTTCCAGACCAAATGTTTAGGGACCCTGCCATCCCCCATGTCCACCCAATTTGACTTCACCCCATGGAAATCTCTTCCTTTCACACTGCCCAAAGCTGCGTGGGTTTAGATTCATGATGGGGTAAGCTGGTGAAGTCCAGAGTTGAGCAAACATGAGGTGTAGGATAATTTTGGTATTTTGAACTGGGAAAAAATCACAGGAGTTCGCAAAGAAGAAAAACCTAGCCCGCAGAGACTGAATTCATATCTCTCTTGCTGGCACCCCTTTGTTAAGGAAAATCTATATACAGAGCAATATGCAGAAGCCAGGAATAAAAACCTTCCACTTCATCAAAGGGAAAAGAATACTGTATGAGGGTTGGAGACCTACATGGAGTTGGATGAAGGGAAGCACCAAAGGAAATGACCTTTGGGTCTAGGGTTGGTTGGTTGAATCCTAAATGTCTGACATACAACAGCTCCCTTCCAGCAGCCTTTTCTAAGGGAGTTAACTGAACAATTACCACCAGCCTCCAGCATCCCAAATTGCTAAGGGTCCATTCCAACACCCACCAAGCATCACTGGGGTAGGAGAGTTACCGTGGACAATGCTGACATCTCTTTCCTTATAGAAGTCCCCTATAGTGACGGCAGATCCTTGTTTGGAGGCCACGACACGGACCGTCCTCCTGCTGTCCACACAGTCCAGGTAGGGATCCCAGTCCAGGTTCCTCTTGCTCATAGTTTGTAAACCAGAAGTCGCCATACCCAAAGCTTCTCCCATTCGGTCCTGGCAGTAAGATTTAAACCTCCACTGTACCACAGCTGGTTGGGTGGAAGAAGTAGAGAAATGGCAGCGAAGCAGAGCAGGCTGAAACAACATGGCCACCTTCTTCTTCTCAGGCACGGTGACCTGCAATCCTTCCACCTCAGCTAAAAGACAAAAACATGAGTGTCATATGCCTTGGCATTGCTTTAAGAGGAAGCTACTGCATTTTATCATAGCATCATTCTCGCCATGTACATAAAATTAAAACGTCCATCTGTTTCAGGTGCTAGAATGCAATACTCCTCAATGTATGTAAGCACAGATGTTGGCAGCAGAAGTAAGTTTGCTTTTTTCATAGTCTACAGCCACAAGGAAAAATACAGCACGATGGGGCTGAAGGCTCAAATGTAGTATCCTTATGCTCTGTAGAGACCCTAACACAGTGGTGTGACGATTCACTTCTGCGGCAGGTTCACAGATAAGGAAGAGATATTTTAGGGATGGCCATACTCCATTTCTACAGCAGGTCAGCCAAGGGGCCAGATCCCGAGTTTGTAACAATCCCAGTGTAGAATAAGTAACCACCCTCCCAATTTTGGTGGCATCACACCTCCTCTTTGAAGTCAGGCAGCACACAGTGCCTGGCCCAGCCCGTTGTGCACCGGTGCCCAGTTATTGCTGCTTGCTCTGCCAAACTCCAGAGATGCATGAAGGAGCGGATCCAAATCGCACAGCTCCTGCCAGGGCTGGCATGTAGCACTGAGAGAAATTGCTCCATGTGGGAGGTGCAGAGAAAAATGGCCCAAACACTCAAGCTTTTCACATTCCCAGGGAGGAGATGGATCTCAACACGTAATGTTTATCTACCAGCTGATGGGAGAACTGCAGCCTGGAGCTGATGTATTAAGGCCTCAGAGAAGACGCATGGGACCGCTGCCACATCCTTGTGTAGTTTAGGGAGAAGCCGAGAGTCAGTGAGCAATGCCAGCAGAAAGCCCTTGGAGAGTGTGGTACTCCATCTACCCGCAGGAGAATGGCCGAAACCTCCCACGCATGCCCTTCATTGCTTCCCTCCTTTTTGCACTGCAGGCAGCAATGACTGAGAGTACTTACGCAACACTGGAAACACATGCTGACACTTTCCCAAGCAGGGAAGTGCTGGCCTGTGGAGGCAGAGAAACAGCCCAGAAGCAAGGAGGGGGCATCTAAGAGGAAGTTTGTAACCAGGGGCACTCTCTGCAGCTGATGGACAGCAGGCCAGATGGTGATGGTTTGTATGAGAAAAAGGAACCAGTTTCAGTACGGGACATGTTGATGATGGCAGCTCCCTACATCCAGTTATCATACACCGCAAGGCCTGGAGCACGCACAGTGAAAAAGAGGACAAGATACAAGGAAACATTCAAAAGAATAAAGCAGAAGAGGATGTTTACACAACATCAGGAGGGACTGATGGACTTAGGGAGGAATGAAAGACTGAGGACAACAAAAGCCTTCCTGATGTCAGGAAGCAGTAGGAGAGAAAGGCAAATGCCAGGAAAGAAGAAAAGAGAGTAAGGATAAAGTATTAGGGTAAGTTTAGGAAGAAGAAGGATAAGCAGGATGACAATCATGGAAGCAGGAAGCTTACATTTAGCTGGAAGAAACTGAAGAAGGTGTCTCAGCTTAGGTCAAAATAATTTCAAAGGGCTGGAGCCCGGTTGCAGGAGATTAAGAAATGATGTAGAGATGAGAGGAAATGGAGTCAGCAAAAATAAACCACCTGCTCCAGAAACTAGAGATGAAAAGGAGATGGAAGCTGGCAAAAGTAAGTGAAATTACAGGAGATATCTTTAGGATGGGGAAAAAAAGGCATAGACTAAGGCATTGGAGTTTAAAGCAGACAGAAAGCAATAAATGCATCAACAGTATGACAACAGCAGGCATGAAGGGACAAGGTCAAGTTAGAGACAGCTGCAGACCTGAAAAGCAAAAGCAAGCAGAGATCTCATGATCAGGAGTCAGAACCAAAGGAAAGTGAAGAGGCTGGACCAACACTGAATATTCATTTCAACAAGTTATCAATGTCCAAACTATAAATCACAATGAAGTATATAAATACCAGTCAGGGGATAAAACCACAGTATGGACAGAACCTAGGGGAAAGTGTATTTCAGAGAGGCAAGACAGTCACTGATACTAACAAAGACTTACTGATCTAGGCAGGATTTGACCCTGGGGACTACTACGTGAAGGCTTGCAGTGCACAATAGTGCTATGGCATTTGCACAGGAATGCTCTGTTATGCATACAATGAATGCATGACATTATGCATATCGTACTTGTGCCAAGTGGAAACTGCACAGGAGATGTCATTAGTTTTGCCAGAAGTGCCTGGACCCAAATCCAAACACTGAAGCATGGGTGTTCTCCAGAGTACCAGAAAACACAGCTGAGGTCCCAACAAGATGCTCCCACAAGAGAGGCAGGGGCATGAGGCAGCTCCTCCACCTTCCCAAGGTGCAGGCAGAGACATAACTCAAGAAGTGGCAGCTGGGACATTTCTGCCAGGCCTCCTGTTCCAAGGAACTAGAGGGGCAGAAACGTGGGGGCCATACGGCACTAAGAGAACATTACCACTTACTTCTCAAGGTGAACCAAGTGGTGACATTGTTATTCTCTCCCCCCCCAGGGCCCCGTGCTTCCCGGGTTGCATCTGAATGCAAGAGACATGACGAACACGTTGAAAAACAAATGGATCCAGGTCAGACCTGTATCTGGCAACTCTATGCCTGACCCCACGCAGTCTGTGGCCAAAGCCAGCACGTGACATGAGCTGACCGAGTGACTCATCACGTTACTTCAGCTTCAGGGATAAAACAGTGACACAGTGAATATTTAAATCTTTCCCTTGTGAAGGAAGTACACTGCTTAGTAAACACAGTGCTTTCAGCAAACCATGCACCATAGCCCTGCTTCCCTGTTAAATGAGATTAATGAGTTTGGCAAGCCAGGGACTGCTTTAATAAATGATTAGCTGAGCTTTAGCAAATTCTCATCTGACTAACTTTCCCCATCCTACCCCCATGTGAATGTCTATATAAAGAAAACAAAAGAAAAAAAGAAAAAAAGAAAAAAAGAAAAAAAGAAAAAAAGAAAAAAAGAAAAAAAAGAAAAAAAGAAAAAAAGAAAAAAAGAAAAGAAAAAGAAAAAAAGAAAAAAAGAAAAAAAGAAAAAAAGAAAAAAAGAAAAAAAGAAAAAAAGAAAAAAAGAAAAAAAGAAAAAAAGAAAAAAAGAAAAAAAGAAAAAAAGAAAAAAAGAAAAAAAGAAAAAAGAAAAAGAAAAAAGAAAAAAGAAAAAAGAAAAAAGAAAAAAAGAAAAAGAAAAAAAGGAAAAGAAAAGAGAAAAGGGGAGAAAAGGGAGAAAAGGGAGAAAAGGGAGAAAAGGGAGTAAAGGGAGAAAAGGGAGAAAAGGGAGAAAAGGGGAGAAAAGGGAGAAAGGGAGAAAAGGGAGAAAAGG